>NC_048219.1:124853415-124908344 GCF_002007445.2 Ailuropoda melanoleuca | reverse complement strand
AGAGAGAGAGAGAGAGAGAGAGAAAATGAACTACCAAAGCATATTTAACATTCTAGTTATGTGAAAGTAATGGAAGATAAAAGAACAATAATTATATATAATCAGCTTTTATTTTTAATGCTCAGGAAAACAATTTCCATGTTGCTATGAGTCTGTATGTATTTGGAAATAGCTTAAAATAGTCACCGAACAAAAAGCACAAAACCCTGAAATGATTATTAGAAGGCTACAGATGTCACAAATTATTTTTCAGGCACTAATGCCTTCAATGCCATCTGTATTATGTGTGTTTGGGTTGGTTTAAACAACTTGATGACACCTTCATAAATTGGTATTCATGCTGAGTATGTGAATTGCAGTACAAAATAAGCAGCATATTTCTGTAAATTTTGCTGTGAAATTTGTTTTCAAATCAAGCACATAATAAAATGCACTCTAAAATGTATGTCCAAAAACATCTGCCTCCCAAAGTATCTAATTGGATATGCAGTCAAGTAACAAACAGAATTATGTCAAAGTTAGCTGCAAATATTCTTGCAGATTTTCATTATGAAAGAGAGCCCCAAAACCCAAAGCACTGACACTTATATATCCTTTCTTGAAAAACTGCTTTGCCTGGATATGAAATTGTAGCTGAAACCTCTTTAAGTTATAAATGTCAGATGAAGGAACAGCCCTTAAAGTTAGCATTTAGTATGTCTTCATGGCCTATTTCAGAAAAAGGAGAACAAATTCAAGACATTTCATTTTACAGTGAATATTAGTAAAGCCCTTTGACATTCAATCCTACAACCCTTGAAAAAATAACTGTTTTAAGGGATTACTTTCCATATTTTACATAATTTCTCTCACCTTCTCACTTGGGAAAACTTTAAGCACACTTATTATTTTTAAATGACTATGAGAAAATCCACAGGAAGAAGGGAAATCATACGTACAATTTACCACCAAATTTCCCATTTTGTAATTTAATGTAATGAAACCAGGCTGAAAAATGACTATATATTTCACATGCAGATTCCTTCACCCATTTATGCATGTATCCTTTTGTTCACTGATCAGTTACTGAACATTTACTACATGTTAGGAAAAGAAAGATGAAGAAAATATAGTCTCCAATTTACACTCTACAGGAGGAAAATAGATGTGTAAAAAAATAATCATAATGAACTGTGTGGTAAGTTCACAAGGGTGTATACAGACTGCTTTGGTGAGGGGTACTGCTTACCATACCTGGGGTACAGTTAGGGGTGGAAGGGATTAGAAATGGTTTCAGAGGAGGGAGATGATTTTGCAAGGTCATGATGAGTGACTGGGAGGTTATCAGGTGGATTTGGTGAGGAAGGGAATCCTAGAAAAGGGAATAGCAAGGTAAAGGGGAATGTCAGCAAGAGAAAAATGAGTGCTCTAAAACTTCAAGTTGGTTCTGAATGTCTGGATTATAAGGCACCTTTGGGGCAGTGGCTGCAGATGAACTTAGAAAGACTGTCTGAAGGAGTTTTAAATGATGCCAAGGCATTTAGAGTTAGGATGTCAGTGAAAGGTGTTAGGAAGGGAGCCATATGATCATATTTGCATTTAAGAAGATAATTCTAGCAGACTTGTGAAAGAAATTGGAGCTGGCTGAATAGAGAAGGAAGTTGACCCCAGAGCTGGTGACAAGGAGATAAATTAGGAAGCTATTGCAAACCCTCAGGCAGCCGAAGATGAGGACAGCGCAACTGGAAGAATGGAAAGAGACTTGGGGGAACGTGTAATTGACAGAATACAGGACGCTGTGACTATCTGGATGTGCAGGGTAAGTAAGACAGAAGACATGCAAAATTCTGAGTTATTTTCTGACTTAGCAGCTCCCATGTTTTAAATATTGTTTCTTCACTCTATATTCTATTTCCCATTTGAAAACTCCCTGTCAAATCTGTCCAATGCAAAAGCAGTCAGAGACATTTTGGTACAAGCTGGTGAGTTACTGAGTACTGGCTTTGCAGGTTGGTAGGCCAGTAGACAAGTGCTGCTTCTCCATTAGGTGCTTGTGCAACCGAAAGCAAGCTGCTTCCATCTTTTAGCCCCTAACTCACGGACATGAACCAAGGAGTAAATGAGCTATAATAGGTAAGGTACTGGGCACTGTACCTGCCCCATCTGAAGAATGACCACAGCTAGGCACAGAAGTGGCAGAAGATCTTGTAGCAGTGGCCCTTCACCAAATGTTCTCATGAGGATAAGATTTTAAATATTAATGAACTAAGTGGCAATTCTGCTCTTAAAACTTACTTTTGGATATTTTGAGTGATTAAGGTATGAGGGCTTGGGGTATATAAACCAAATTCCTAAAATTTAGGTAAGTGAGGCATTGGGGCAAATGGATGTGTCTTGGCCTTTCAAAAGAGAGTGGCTCCACTCAGCTGTGGAGCATTATTATGCTAAAAACATAGCCCACTATGGCCAGATGCTTTTTCGTCTGGCATCTACATATATACTAAACAGATTTTATTTTTTATAGCAGTTTTAGGTTTACAGAAAAAATAAGCAGGAAATATACAGTTCCCTTATGCCCCCTTTCCCACTACATCCCCTCCCCTCAACCCACAATTTCAACTCTTACTAACATCTTGCATGAGTGTATGAGTGAGTGGTACATTTGTTACAATTGCTGAACCAATACAGATACATAATTATTAACTGAAGTCCACAGTATACATTCATTCTTTGTGTTGCACATTCCATGGATTTTACCAAATGTATAATGACATATATCTACCATTACAGTACCATGCAGAATGGCTTCATTGACCTAAAAATACCGTGTTCCCTCTCCTTCCCTAACGCTTAACCCTTTACAACCGCTGATTTTTTACTGTTTCTATCATTTTGCTTTTTCCAGAATATCATGTAGTTGGAATCATATAATCTGTAGCCTTTTTGGACAGCCCTCTTTCACTTAACAATAGGTATTTAATCTTCCACCATGTCTTTCTGGTGGCTTGAAAGCTCATTCTTTTTATTATTTATTTATTTTTTAAAGATTTTATTTATGTATGTATTTGAGAGAGACTGAGAGAGAGAGAGTAGGGGGAGAGTGGAAGAGGAGGGAAAGGGAAAGAATCTCAAGCAGACTCTGCCCTGAGAACAGAGACCAACTCGGGGTGGATCTCAGGACCCTGAGATCATAACCTGAACCAAAACCAAAAGTCAGATGTTTAACTAACTGAGCCACCCTCTTATTGTTGAATAACATTCTATTGTATGGCTGTCCCACAAAATTTGCTTCTTCCTTTTTCTTAAGACTAGAATTCTAATTTTTTTTTAACATGAGGTCTTTCAGTGTTTAAACATTGGCTAATCCAAGCTGTTGTTATTATTGTTTACCATTGTTTATATCTGGTAAAAGCCCCATCTTTTAGCCATACTCCTCCAAATTATGACTCAATAGATCAGAAAGGGGCTCATGAATTTGTATATCTAACAGGTAGTTCAGATGTCATTGGTCCCTGGCCTACAATTTAAATAACACTGGTCTAGATAATCCAAACTATAAATGCATCCTAAAACATTATTCACCTGAAGAACTTTTCCTTTGCTTTAGTTGGTAAATTAAGGAGACAAAATGAACACTATTTTTCAACATTACATTTTTAAGAGAAATACGGACAGAACAGTAACCATAATAGAAACCCTACAGAATAAAGGGACATCTCCATTAGGATTGTTTCCCATTTTCTGTTTTTATGTGACAGCATTCACACCATTATTCATAATAGACCTTTATCTCAAACCAAAGTAAATGCTTTTTCATTCTTCTGATACCAGAAGTTCATAAACAGAGTTATTCATTAAATGTTACATTCCTCTACTAGAACTTGAACAAAAAAATCTGGATCATGCTGACTTCCAAGAGGCACGTATTCCCATAACCAAAGGGATAGAAGATTTAATACAAAATAGGAAATGTTCCTTTTGTTCTTGTGTGTGTGTGTGTATGTGTGTATATATAACCTAAGTAGCATAGTCCAAGGTATTATTCTCATTTCTACCTCTCAGAGGTATCATTGACACAGGGTTTCCTATCCTGATGTCTATTTTCCCAAAGGGGGTTCATGGATAGAAATGGGGAGTGTGTGAGATTAGATGGGAAAAATACATATTTCATTAATTTCTAAATGGGAGACAACAGTTACTTTAGTTACAAACATAGGCAGCAAACCACGGCTATATTGCAGTACCTCTTACTTTGACACGACTAGCAATCATAGATATTTTCATAAGCACATCATAGTTGCAGGTATCTGGGATTATTATCCATGTTTATCACTATTTTGAGATTATTGTAGTTATAGTAAGTACCTCAAGTTAGAAGTACGACATACTACCCTATTACAAATTTATTTTAAAATATTTTGGTGACTATATTTCAATATACAGTTAACCCTTGAACAATGCAAGGTTTATGGATGCGGACTCCCTAGCACAGACAAAAATCCACATGTAACATTTGACTCCTCAAACTTAACTGCTAATAGCCCACTGTTGACCTAGTGGTAGCCTTACCACTAACATAAACAGTGGATTATATATATTTGTATGTTATATGTATTACATACTGTATTCTTACAGTAGAGCAAATTACCACAAAGAAACTGTTGATGAGGAAATTTTAAGGAATAAAAAATACATTTACAGTATTATACTGTATTTATTTAAAAAATCCACATGTAAATACACCAGTTCAAACCTGTGTTGTTCAAGAATCAACTGTAAATGGCTTCTTTATTTTCTTCATATTTTGTACATTCTGAAAAAGGGCCCATAAATTTAAGCAGATTTCCCAAGGAGCCCATGACGCTGAAAGTTTAAGAAAACCTATAGAAGTTGGAAAAAACAAACAAACAAACAACAACAACAACAACAAACCATCTTTCCTGTTCCAAATTAGCACTAAGGTTCCCACTGGTTTGAACTATTCCATCCAGAATGGTTCCCAGTTCTGCTATTTGACCAGTGTCTCTCATATGCAGGGTCGATATTAGAGATGTGGCTACTGAGACAATAGAAAGACTTCAGCTATTTCTGAATGAAACTCAGGATGCTGAAAGTGTCATGTTATGTGATCAATGTGGATCTCTATAAATTGAATTGACCACAGTATCAATCAGGAAAACAGATGATATGAACAGATTAGCATTGCCACATACTGATATATTTGTTGCATAACTTAGATGGTCCAGAAGGTAAAAAGGAAAAAAACCAAAAAAACAAAAAACCTAGAAGTAAAGTTGTTCAAATTATTAGTTAAGTACCTAATAGTATTTATTTTAAGAATATGCAGATTACTTGTTCTTTTCAAAGACTGGAAGATCTGAATTTACAACTTCTCTAATCAAACTAACAAAATGATAGGGAATATTATACATGATTTGCTCAGGAAAAAGATAATGGGTATTTTAACTGCATTGAAATGAAATAATATCAGCTCAAGTTTTCATGAGAACTTATGATAAATCTCTTTTTAATATGCAGAGACTTTTTAATCAAGCATATGGGAAGCAATATAGTTTTGTTGACAAGAAGAATTTCCTTATTTCCCCAAGACTAAAAACATTTCCATATCATAATAGAGATGCAGCAAGAAAAACGTGGTGATGATTTATTATAGTCAACAATAACAAATGATGGCAAAACAAAAAGTCCCACTTCCACAATTGCTTCAAATTTTCAAAAAGCTTCCACTTTATTTCTCAATGCCAAATCTAGAAAGTTAGTAAACCAAAAGTCAAGTTTCCTGTATACCCTTAATAGGGGAAAACATAATGTAGGTTATAGCTTCAGGTATATCTTCAGGTAACAAAAGTCAAACGTTTCTACTAGTCTTACTTAAAAACTTCCTTTGGCTAGAAAAGATTATTTTAGACAAGTTAATGTTCATTTTTCAAACTTTATGTCTGTCTAATCCATTAAATGCTTTCCAACATCCCCATGAGACTGTACACATCCTTAGAAAATCCCCAGATTTATCTCACTGAACTTCTTATTTAATAATACCTTCCTACTCTGCAACCCCCTCCCTGTTCCTCAACCCATTCTGACTCTGCAGACCCATGCCTACTTTCAGTGTGGCCCCATGGATGCTGTGCCCAAGGCTAGGACTGTTCATCCAAGCTCAGATGGTGGCTGCAAGTGTAGCAGTCCACATCTCCTTCATGAGTATACTGGTATTTGATGAAGGGTTGCAGAACACTCTGAGGCACTACCTAGCTGGAGCTCTCGTAGACCATCCAATGTATCAACGAAAAGGCTGAGATTGCACAATTGCAATGTATCTTAAATTTTCTTCCGAGGATAATAACCTAAGAAAATCCTAAATGAGCTAGGTTAAGAAAACTTACTGAGCTAGGTATGCATTGGAAACTTATTGCAATTAAATTACGCTTATCTAATTTCAGATCAAAGAACATTTTTTTTGGGAACGGTCATTTGAATTTGACCTTCAGACACCCTCTTTGGGTCTTCCCTATTTGGCAAACTTAGTTGAAAACACAGTTTTTCAGTAATCCAGATTCATATTTGATATTCAAACTCAAGCTCAAGTAGAGTTAAAACTCACTTGCTTAGCTTAACACTGGGTGGATGTATGTGTACATATATTTTATTCTTGTATTGAATGCAAATGTCATGTCTACTAAGCAACAAAGTATCAGATGGAAAGTGAGGGCAAAGAATTAATAAGAAAGTCATAACAGAGTTATCATAACCCACAATTTACTACCATTTTCACAAATGGATTATATCATTAGTGACTCACAGCAGGCAGAAGTACAAAACTCTCAAGTGGAATAATTTTGAAATAGCTGATAAAGCAAGCTGTGAAGCTGAGAAACAGTTTAGCACTTATGTGTTCGTACTTCACTGATGCTTGCCTTAATAAGACATCCAAAGTTTCTATTTTAAAGTCAAGGACTTCAGAGTGTCCAAAGTAGACAAACACTTTGGAGTCAAGAACTCAAGGCTTGTATTCTGCCTGTGTTTTCCAATTATTAGCTGCATTGTCTAGAGCAAGTCAACTAATCTCTTGGAATTTCATATCTCCCATCTGTGAAATGGGATTATTACCTGATTTGCCAATCCATGTTCTTTCTTGAAGCTCAGTTGAAATACAGTAGGTGAAATCATTCTATATATTGAAAGCATACACATTTACAGTATAGTTATTACACATATTATGCTTCAAGTTATAGTGGAATGGCTGGAGGCAAGGGAAATTGAGGACACGTTCCTAGAGTAGCAGGTAGTATTAACCCCTTCCCATTCCACCCTGTGAGTGAGAATTTTAAAACTTGATAAGGAGTGGCTGAGGATAGAAGACTCTGTCTGGGAAATTTGTTGAGAAAACTCCTTCCATGCCCAATAGGTAGCTGTTGAATCTCAAAAATATTTCTAATCATGATTATTTTTTTCAAAGAAAATTCAAGGAAACTGACATGGATGAATGTCTACTAAAGCCAGATAGATACTATATGCTTTAAAGATATCCTTTTTGATCTTTAACAACACAACTGAGAAAGCCCAGGAAGGGAAAGTTTAAGCAAATTTTCAAGGCCCCACTGCTGCTTGTTGGATTTTAGAGTAAGCAAGCCTTTTGAATCCAAAGCTTCTCTAGAAAACTACACAAGTTGTTCCAGAAGATTCACTTGTTAAATCAAACCTTTTTTTCTTTTTATCATTAATCCTGGAAATTTTCATGTTGGAATTTTATTGTAGGGTCATTTTATTACTTATTCATTTGAGGGAAAGATAAAATGACATCACAAGGAAAATGTAATAATTCTCAGATGCTCTTCTAATAATTTAACATACATATTTTTGGATATTTTAGCTCTCTTGATTCTCACCACAATCTTAAAAGGTAGGCCTTAGGAACATTACTTCCACATTACAGATGAGAGAGGAAGTCTGTGATATTAGCCATGACACTATGCTGCCTCTCTGGTAGAAGCAATAGAATAAGGATAACTATGTGATTTATTACCCATACTAGGCTCTTATTTATTAATAATTAACCAAGTATAGACCTGAGTAAATGAACAGTATATGGTTACCATAAACAAACTGAAGAAGTCTAGGATCATATCTCCCACCTCTCCCCCATTGGCTATAGTCTTGGTGAGTCTATCAGTTAAAAGTACTCTCTTCTTGTGGTTAAGGACTAGTTCCGTAAGACCAAGTAAACCAATAAAGATGCTGTTTTTGTTCTCGTGTTTGTTTGTTTTTTGTTGTTTTTAATTTAAATCTTGGTCTGCCTAAAACTCAGCTAAACTTTTTTCATTCCAGAAGGTATTATCCTGCTTCCTGGGTCTCTGGACATATTTGGTTCTTGTGCATTCAGACATTCGCATCTTCCTCCTCGCCTTGGATTTTGTGTGTTACCTCATATACTATAAATATATTTACTCTTTGATTAAGTCAGTTAGAGAGGGATTTGCCTTCTTGAAACCAAAGAAACATAATGAGTACAAAGATCAACCTAGAGGACTGCTACATAAAAGCTCCTTATCACCTACAATTGGCATTTCTAAGTCCTTGTAAACCTGAGATAGTTTGTTTGCCAGACATAAAACACCATGAGCTCTAGAGCTCTCCTTGGGGTTGGTATATTGGTTTCTTATGGCTGCTATGACAATTACCACAAACACAGTGGCTTCAAACAGCACAAAGGTATTATTTTATAGTTCCGGAGGCCAGAGTCTGAGTTTCGCTAAGCTAAAGTCCAGGTGCATTCCTGGGGCATTCCTTCTCCAGGCTCTGAGGGGAAAATCCATTTCCCTCCCATTTCTGGCTTGGAGAGGCTAGTGCAGTTCTTGATTTGTGGACTTCTCCTCCATCTTCAAAGTCCATCCCTCCAATTTCTGCTCCCATTGTCAAATGCCCTTCTCTCTGACTCCTTCTGTACCCTTTTAAATCACCCTCATGATTACACTGATTACACCCACAGGACTGCCACTCAAATAATTTAGGATGATCTCACCATCTCAATCTACTCAATCACATCTACAAAGTCCCTATTGCCGTAGAAGATGATATTCACAAATCCCGGGGATTAGCATGCAGACATCTACCATTAGGGGTAGAGGAAATGGCATCATTCAGCCTACTAAAGCTGGCTGGCTTAATTAATACTTACTTCATTAATACTTGATGAAATGCTATGGAAATGAGAGACTACTATAGGAAAAAGCCACCTCCAAAGAGGAAAAAAAAAAGTTTTTTCTTTATATCCCAAATTATCATTCTATTTATAATGACTCTTCAGAATAATAATAAAAAACATTATAATTTTCAGAGATGTTGTGTTTTAAATGTCATTTAGTGAACTAAAGCAAAAGTTTTAAACAAGACTGATTGGAACTCCTGACATGGTACAAACAGATACAGAGTTGAGAATGAGGAGTTTTTCAACGTTACAGTCTCTCCATATGTATATTGTCCCCAAGGGCTTCTTATGAATTTGGTGAGACCTAAATACTGGGATTTATCATTGAACATGATGGGTGCTATAATGTATTGCCCAGTTCTTCACCCAGTTAAAAAGAACTTATCCAAGCTGCTGGTGGGCTGTGGGCAAATAGTTTCAATTGTCAGCCTGGTTTTGAAGACTGCCTGGACTGAAGTGGGCTGCCTTTCTCAAAGGCACGCCCCCTTCCTAAGGTGTCTGTATCCAATGATTGATCAACACAGGGATGTAGTGATCAGGCCCACTTGTGTCAATCTGGGACAGCTTTGAAGGGTCCCCCCAATCCTCAAAACTCTCCATAGGATCAGCTGAAGCTTCCATTCAGACTGCATGACAACATGACTCAGTGATGTGCTGGAACCAGCCAGTACCATCTCACAGAGCTCATTTGTGCATCTCTCTTTGTTACTTCATATTCAGTGATACTAAGTGCGTAACTTAACATCAGCCACAGTGACAGTACTTATATCACGGAAAAGGACAAATATTATAAACCAGGGCTTTAAAAAAATCACTATTATTCCAAAGAACCAGCTATAAACATTTACCAGCAAACCACTGAAATTCTCCCTCTGCCCAATCCTTGATTCCTTCTCTTTCTTCCTAAAAGTATTGAACCCAAGAGCACTCCCTAGTAAACCTATTGCAAGATAATCTTTCAACCTGCATCACAAAAAAAAACCTAATCTGTAACACTTAAGATGCTACATATTTATTTTAATCAGCTTGTGAAATAATTTTGAGACAATTTTAAGTGAAGATTCAAAAATTATATTTTCAGAACCCCACAATTGTACAAAGAATGTTTTCTGAACGATGTGAGACTAAGTTGCTATATGATAGGCCATCAACCCCAATGCATTAGAATTTTTCACAAGTAAGGATATTATTTTATGTGACTACAATGTAACAATTAAAATAAAGAAACAAGAATTGATCCATTACTATTATTTAATCCATAGATGCCAGTCAAATTTCACCAATTGCTCTAATAATGTCTTTATAGCAAAAGGCTCAAATTCAAAATTATGAGTTGCATATGATTGTCATATTTCAATAGTTTCCTTCAAACTCAGGTTATCCTTGACTTCTATGATCTTGACATTTGGAAGTTTATAGATCAGTTTTTTTGTTGTCGTTGTTGAATATCCTTCAGTTTGGATTTGTTTAACGTTCCTCATGATTACATTCAAATTATGCATCTCTGATGGGAACGTCGCAGAAGAGCTGCTATGCACAATCAGGGGGAGCAAGATTTTGATTCATCCCATTGCTAATGGTGTTCACTTTCATCATTTGATTAAGGCAGTCCACTGCATTTTTCCCTTATAATTAACAAGTATTTTTGTATGGGGGACCTTTGAAACTATTTAAACCTCCCCATTGCTCATCAAAATGTCTCTTTATATATTCATTTATTCATAACAGTATAAAGTCATGAAACCGTATTTTATTCAATAGGTTATAGTCCATTATAGTATTATTTATTGTGATGCTAAATTTGTCCCAAGTTTGGGTAGTTGGAACCCCTTCAACTGGCTTCTATGTCCTCCATCATTCTTTACGCACTCCCCCTTCCACTCCAGCATAATACGATGTTCCAAGATCATCTACTTTACCCCAGGCCAGCAATTAGCCATTTCTCTAAGGAATTTTAGTTTCTTTTTTTTAGTGGAGAATGGTATTAAGAAATCCAAGATACGGGTGCTAGGTATGCTCTCTGTTATTGGGTTGTCATTGTTCCCAAGCCTCTCAGCAGTAGGTGTGTGTATGTATGTGTGTGTACACACATACCCAAACTCATGCATGCACTTGCACATTTACCTTTTTAAATGTATTTCTCTCTCTTTTTCTATATATTAAAATCCAGAAGTTAACATTGATATGCCCAATTCTATCTCAAAAATACAGGGTTCATTCTACTTTTTCCATTTCCATGTTTTTATCTCCATTTTCTGATAGTAAGAAGCCTGACTTATTTGATCCACCCCCTCCATATGCAACAAATCTCCCACAATCATCTTTTTCCCCCACACAAATGAGCTCTGAGACTGAGCACAGGGTGCGACCCAAGCCCGTGTAATCAGTTTTCAGCCCTACCCATGCTCTGACATGTAGCTCTGGACTATTTTGCCACCCAAAAGTTTTCCACTACCCAGGCTCCAACACCCTTCCCTGTGCCTGTTCCTGCAAGGACAGCCAACCAATTCATACTGCTTGGAGTCCAGTTGCTCATGCCAAATGCCCCTCTTCACACAATGATGCCCTGTCTACCTGACTTGGCTTTGAAACCACAAACTGGCTGGACCCCATGTGAAAGCACTCTTTATCTCACTCAGGCTCCAAAATCCGGTTCTGGGAAGCCCTTCTATGAAGATGTCTTCCTCATGCTGTTTGTTCTGACATGCCATGACAGGCCACATCCCAGTGGGTTGCTAGAGTTGCAAAGGTTCTGATACCTGGTGCAAATCTGCAATTCAGTGAGGACTCTCCCCTCACCCAGCTTGGCTCTCATGCCTATGTGGTTGCCCTCATTGTGCTCTACAGTTTCTGACACCTTGCGCCACACATGGATGCATGGATGGCCTCTTTACCCAACATGGGCTCTGGCTTTCTGATCAGCTGACGATGGTCCTTCCACCCAATGGCTTTTGGACTGAAATGCTTAGGAAGAGAAGGGAAATAGGAAGGAGTGAGGGGGGAAAAAAGAAAAGAGAAAAGAAAAGAAAAAAAAGAAAAGAGAAGAGAGAAGAGAAGAGAAGAGAAGAGAAGAGAGAGAAGAGAAGAGGAGAAGAGAGAAAAGAAAAGAAAAAAAAAGAAAAGAAAAGACTTATGCTTTATTTTGAATGTGGAAGAAGTTTGTTATTGTGATCATTTCTTACAGCTCATTCAGGAAGCTGCCTTTTCTTTTTAACCTTTCAGACATTTAAACTAATTCTCCAAAACTGCTTAATTATCAAAGTCTCAATTGGTACTAATATTCCTTTGTTAGCCCTAGAAGAATATAATGTTTTAAAGTGCTATATGTGTTAGAGAAAAATATCAATTGATCTTGCTAAGTTTTCTGGCATACAAGGTATTTCTTGGGTACTTTTCACTTTTCCCCTGCTAGAATGCAAATCCCACAATGCAGAGTACATGCTTAACTCATATTTGTAATCACAGGATCTGGCACAGTTCCTGGCACCTGGTAGACCCTAACAATATTGCTTAGTGAACGAGTTAGTTATGTTCCTTTAGACCAGTCTTTCATAACAAATAAAGAAAGCTATTTTGTTAGGGTCATGAGACTTTCAGAGAAACTGAGTGGCATACCAGACCTAGGCTATGCTATCCAAACATCTCACACAGAGCCTGAGATAATAACCATCTTGTGCCCAAAGATCTCAAGCAAAACATGCTTCTGCCCACTACTCTGTTGAGCTCATAATCAATNTTTAGTTGGTAAATTAAGGAGACAAAATGAACACTATTTTTCAACATTACATTTTTAAGAGAAATACGGACAGAACAGTAACCATAATAGAAACCCTACAGAATAAAGGAACATCTCCATTAGGATTGTTTCCCATTTTCTGTTTTTATGTGACAGCATTCACACCATTATTCATAATAGACCTTTATCTCAAACCAAAGTAAATGCTTTTTCATTCTTCTGATACCAGAAGTTCATAAACAGAGTTATTCATTAAATGTTACATTCCTCTACTAGAACTTGAACAAAAAAATCTGGATCATGCTGACTTCCAAGAGGCACTTATTCCCATAACCAAAGGGATAGAAGATTTAATACAAAATAGGAAATGTTCCTTTTGTTCTTGTGTGTGTGTGTGTATGTGTGTATATATAACCTAAGTAGCATAGTCCAAGGTATTATTCTCATTTCTACCTCTCAGAGGTATCATTGACACAGGGTTTCCTATCCTGATGTCTATTTTCCCAAAGGGGGTTCATGGATAGAAATGGGGAGTGTGTGAGATTAGATGGGAAAAATACATATTTCATTAATTTCTAAATGGGAGACAACAGTTACTTTAGTTACAAACATAGGCAGCAAACCACGGCTATATTGCAGTACCTCTTACTTTGACACGACTAGCAATCATAGATATTTTCATAAGCACATCATAGTTGCAGGTATCTGGGATTATTATCCATGTTTATCACTATTTTGAGATTATTGTAGTTATAGTAAGTACCTCAAGTTAGAAGTACGACATACTACCCTATTACAAATTTATTTTAAAATATTTTGGTGACTATATTTCAATATACAGTTAACCCTTGAACAATGCAAGGTTTATGGATGCGGACTCCCTAGCACAGACAAAAATCCACATGTAACATTTGACTCCTCAAACTTAACTGCTAATAGCCCACTGTTGACCTAGTGGTAGCCTTACCACTAACATAAACAGTGGATTATATATATTTGTATGTTATATGTATTACATACTGTATTCTTACAGTAGAGCAAATTACCACAAAGAAACTGTTGATGAGGAAATTTTAAGGAATAAAAAATACATTTACAGTATTATACTGTATTTATTTAAAAAATCCACATGTAAATACACCAGTTCAAACCTGTGTTGTTCAAGAATCAACTGTAAATGGCTTCTTTATTTTCTTCATATTTTGTACATTCTGAAAAAGGGCCCATAAATTTAAGCAGATTTCCCAAGGAGCCCATGACGCTGAAAGTTTAAGAAAACCTATAGAAGTTGGAAAAAACAAACAAACAAACAACAACAACAACAACAAACCATCTTTCCTGTTCCAAATTAGCACTAAGGTTCCCACTGGTTTGAACTATTCCATCCAGAATGGTTCCCAGTTCTGCTATTTGACCAGTGTCTCTCATATGCAGGGTCGATATTAGAGATGTGGCTACTGAGACAATAGAAAGACTTCAGCTATTTCTGAATGAAACTCAGGATGCTGAAAGTGTCATGTTATGTGATCAATGTGGATCTCTATAAATTGAATTGACCACAGTATCAATCAGGAAAACAGATGATATGAACAGATTAGCATTGCCACATACTGATATATTTGTTGCATAACTTAGATGGTCCAGAAGGTAAAAAGGAAAAAAACCAAAAAAACAAAAAACCTAGAAGTAAAGTTGTTCAAATTATTAGTTAAGTACCTAATAGTATTTATTTTAAGAATATGCAGATTACTTGTTCTTTTCAAAGACTGGAAGATCTGAATTTACAACTTCTCTAATCAAACTAACAAAATGATAGGGAATATTATACATGATTTGCTCAGGAAAAAGATAATGGGTATTTTAACTGCATTGAAATGAAATAATATCAGCTCAAGTTTTCATGAGAACTTATGATAAATCTCTTTTTAATATGCAGAGACTTTTTAATCAAGCATATGGGAAGCAATATAGTTTTGTTGACAAGAAGAATTTCCTTATTTCCCCAAGACTAAAAACATTTCCATATCATAATAGAGATGCAGCAAGAAAAACGTGGTGATGATTTATTATAGTCAACAATAACAAATGATGGCAAAACAAAAAGTCCCACTTCCACAATTGCTTCAAATTTTCAAAAAGCTTCCACTTTATTTCTCAATGCCAAATCTAGAAAGTTAGTAAACCAAAAGTCAAGTTTCCTGTATACCCTTAATAGGGGAAAACATAATGTAGGTTATAGCTTCAGGTATATCTTCAGGTAACAAAAGTCAAACGTTTCTACTAGTCTTACTTAAAAACTTCCTTTGGCTAGAAAAGATTATTTTAGACAAGTTAATGTTCATTTTTCAAACTTTATGTCTGTCTAATCCATTAAATGCTTTCCAACATCCCCATGAGACTGTACACATCCTTAGAAAATCCCCAGATTTATCTCACTGAACTTCTTATTTAATAATACCTTCCTACTCTGCAACCCCCTCCCTGTTCCTCAACCCATTCTGACTCTGCAGACCCATGCCTACTTTCAGTGTGGCCCCATGGATGCTGTGCCCAAGGCTAGGACTGTTCATCCAAGCTCAGATGGTGGCTGCAAGTGTAGCAGTCCACATCTCCTTCATGAGTATACTGGTATTTGATGAAGGGTTGCAGAACACTCTGAGGCACTACCTAGCTGGAGCTCTCGTAGACCATCCAATGTATCAACGAAAAGGCTGAGATTGCACAATTGCAATGTATCTTAAATTTTCTTCCGAGGATAATAACCTAAGAAAATCCTAAATGAGCTAGGTTAAGAAAACTTACTGAGCTAGGTATGCATTGGAAACTTATTGCAATTAAATTACGCTTATCTAATTTCAGATCAAAGAACATTTTTATTGGGAACGGTCATTTGAATTTGACCTTCAGACACCCTCTTTGGGTCTTCCCTATTTGGCAAACTTAGTTGAAAACACAGTTTTTCAGTAATCCAGATTCATATTTGATATTCAAACTCAAGCTCAAGTAGAGTTAAAACTCACTTGCTTAGCTTAACACTGGGTGGATGTATGTGTACATATATTTTATTCTTGTATTGAATGCAAATGTCATGTCTACTAAGCAACAAAGTATCAGATGGAAAGTGAGGGCAAAGAATTAATAAGAAAGTCATAACAGAGTTATCATAACCCACAATTTACTACCATTTTCACAAATGGATTATATCATTAGTGACTCACAGCAGGCAGAAGTACAAAACTCTCAAGTGGAATAATTTTGAAATAGCTGATAAAGCAAGCTGTGAAGCTGAGAAACAGTTTAGCACTTATGTGTTCGTACTTCACTGATGCTTGCCTTAATAAGACATCCAAAGTTTCTATTTTAAAGTCAAGGACTTCAGAGTGTCCAAAGTAGACAAACACTTTGGAGTCAAGAACTCAAGGCTTGTATTCTGCCTGTGTTTTCCAATTATTAGCTGCATTGTCTAGAGCAAGTCAACTAATCTCTTGGAATTTCATATCTCCCATCTGTGAAATGGGATTATTACCTGATTTGCCAATCCATGTTCTTTCTTGAAGCTCAGTTGAAATACAGTAGGTGAAATCATTCTATATATTGAAAGCATACACATTTACAGTATAGTTATTACACATATTATGCTTCAAGTTATAGTGGAATGGCTGGAGGCAAGGGAAATTGAGGACACGTTCCTAGAGTAGCAGGTAGTATTAACCCCTTCCCATTCCACCCTGTGAGTGAGAATTTTAAAACTTGATAAGGAGTGGCTGAGGATGGAAGACTCTGTCTGGGAAATTTGTTGAGAAAACTCCTTCCATGCCCAATAGGTAGCTGTTGAATCTCAAAAATATTTCTAATCATGATTACTTTTTTCAAAGAAAATTCAAGGAAACTGACATGGATGAATGTCTACTAAAGCCAGATAGATACTATATGCTTTAAAGATATCCTTTTTGATCTTTAACAACACAACTGAGAAAGCCCAGGAAGGGAAAGTTTAAGCAAATTTTCAAGGCCCCACTGCTGCTTGTTGGATTTTAGAGTAAACAAGCCTTTTGAATCCAAAGCTTCTCTAGAAAACTACACAAGTTGTTCCAGAAGATTCACTTGTTAAATCAAACCTTTTTTTCTTTTTATCATTAATCCTGGAAATTTTCATGTTGGAATTTTATTGTAGGGTCATTTTATTACTTATTCATTTGAGGGAAAGATAAAATGACATCACAAGGAAAATGTAATAATTCTCAGATGCTCTTCTAATAATTTAACATACATATTTTTGGATATTTTAGCTCTCTTGATTCTCACCACAATCTTAAAAGGTAGGCCTTAGGAACATTACTTCCACATTACAGATGAGAGAGGAAGTCTGTGATATTAGCCATGACACTATGCTGCCTCTCTGGTAGAAGCAATAGAATAAGGATAACTATGTGATTTATTACCCATACTAGGCTCTTATTTATTAATAATTAACCAAGTATAGACCTGAGTAAATGAACAGTATATGGTTACCATAAACAAACTGAAGAAGTCTAGGATCATATCTCCCACCTCTCCCCCATTGGCTATAGTCTTGGTGAGTCTATCAGTTAAAAGTACTCTCTTCTTGTGGTTAAGGACTAGTTCCGTAAGACCAAGTAAACCAATAAAGATGCTGTTTTTGTTCTCGTGTTTGTTTGTTTTTTGTTGTTTTTAATTTAAATCTTGGTCTGCCTAAAACTCAGCTAAACTTTTTTCATTCCAGAAGGTATTATCCTGCTTCCTGGGTCTCTGGACATATTTGGTTCTTGTGCATTCAGACATTCGCATCTTCCTCCTCGCCTTGGATTTTGTGTGTTACCTCATATACTATAAATATATTTACTCTTTGATTAAGTCAGTTAGAGAGGGATTTGCCTTCTTGAAACCAAAGAAACATAATGAGTACAAAGATCAACCTAGAGGACTGCTACATAAAAGCTCCTTATCACCTACAATTGGCATTTCTAAGTCCTTGTAAACCTGAGATAGTTTGTTTGCCAGACATAAAACACCATGAGCTCTAGAGCTCTCCTTGGGGTTGGTATATTGGTTTCTTATGGCTGCTATGACAATTACCACAAACACAGTGGCTTCAAACAGCACAAAGGTATTATTTTATAGTTCCGGAGGCCAGAGTCTGAGTTTCGCTAAGCTAAAGTCCAGGTGCATTCCTGGGGCATTCCTTCTCCAGGCTCTGAGGGGAAAATCCATTTCCCTCCCATTTCTGGCTTGGAGAGGCTAGTGCAGTTCTTGATTTGTGGACTTCTCCTCCATCTTCAAAGTCCATCCCTCCAATTTCTGCTCCCATTGTCAAATGCCCTTCTCTCTGACTCCTTCTGTACCCTTTTAAATCACCCTCATGATTACACTGATTACACCCACAGGACTGCCACTCAAATAATTTAGGATGATCTCACCATCTCAATCTACTCAATCACATCTACAAAGTCCCTATTGCCGTAGAAGATGATATTCACAAATCCCGGGGATTAGCATGCAGACATCTACCATTAGGGGTAGAGGAAATGGCATCATTCAGCCTACTAAAGCTGGCTGGCTTAATTAATACTTACTTCATTAATACTTGATGAAATGCTATGGAAATGAGAGACTACTATAGGAAAAAGCCACCTCCAAAGAGGAAAAAAAAAAGTTTTTTCTTTATATCCCAAATTATCATTCTATTTATAATGACTCTTCAGAATAATAATAAAAAACATTATAATTTTCAGAGATGTTGTGTTTTAAATGTCATTTAGTGAACTAAAGCAAAAGTTTTAAACAAGACTGATTGGAACTCCTGACATGGTACAAACAGATACAGAGTTGAGAATGAGGAGTTTTTCAACGTTACAGTCTCTCCATATGTATATTGTCCCCAAGGGCTTCTTATGAATTTGGTGAGACCTAAATACTGGGATTTATCATTGAACATGATGGGTGCTATAATGTATTGCCCAGTTCTTCACCCAGTTAAAAAGAACTTATCCAAGCTGCTGGTGGGCTGTGGGCAAATAGTTTCAATTGTCAGCCTGGTTTTGAAGACTGCCTGGACTGAAGTGGGCTGCCTTTCTCAAAGGCACGCCCCCTTCCTAAGGTGTCTGTATCCAATGATTGATCAACACAGGGATGTAGTGATCAGGCCCACTTGTGTCAATCTGGGACAGCTTTGAAGGGTCCCCCCAATCCTCAAAACTCTCCATAGGATCAGCTGAAGCTTCCATTCAGACTGCATGACAACATGACTCAGTGATGTGCTGGAACCAGCCAGTACCATCTCACAGAGCTCATTTGTGCATCTCTCTTTGTTACTTCATATTCAGTGATACTAAGTGCGTAACTTAACATCAGCCACAGTGACAGTACTTATATCACGGAAAAGGACAAATATTATAAACCAGGGCTTTAAAAAAATCACTATTATTCCAAAGAACCAGCTATAAACATTTACCAGCAAACCACTGAAATTCTCCCTCTGCCCAATCCTTGATTCCTTCTCTTTCTTCCTAAAAGTATTGAACCCAAGAGCACTCCCTAGTAAACCTATTGCAAGATAATCTTTCAACCTGCATCACAAAAAAAAACCTAATCTGTAACACTTAAGATGCTACATATTTATTTTAATCAGCTTGTGAAATAATTTTGAGACAATTTTAAGTGAAGATTCAAAAATTATATTTTCAGAACCCCACAATTGTACAAAGAATGTTTTCTGAACGATGTGAGACTAAGTTGCTATATGATAGGCCATCAACCCCAATGCATTAGAATTTTTCACAAGTAAGGATATTATTTTATGTGACTACAATGTAACAATTAAAATAAAGAAACAAGAATTGATCCATTACTATTATTTAATCCATAGATGCCAGTCAAATTTCACCAATTGCTCTAATAATGTCTTTATAGCAAAAGGCTCAAATTCAAAATTATGAGTTGCATATGATTGTCATATTTCAATAGTTTCCTTCAAACTCAGGTTATCCTTGACTTCTATGATCTTGACATTTGGAAGTTTATAGATCAGTTTTTTTGTTGTCGTTGTTGAATATCCTTCAGTTTGGATTTGTTTAACGTTCCTCATGATTACATTCAAATTATGCATCTCTGATGGGAACGTCGCAGAAGAGCTGCTATGCACAATCAGGGGGAGCAAGATTTTGATTCATCCCATTGCTAATGGTGTTCACTTTCATCATTTGATTAAGGCAGTCCACTGCATTTTTCCCTTATAATTAACAAGTATTTTTGTATGGGGGACCTTTGAAACTATTTAAACCTCCCCATTGCTCATCAAAATGTCTCTTTATATATTCATTTATTCATAACAGTATAAAGTCATGAAACCGTATTTTATTCAATAGGTTATAGTCCATTATAGTATTATTTATTGTGATGCTAAATTTGTCCCAAGTTTGGGTAGTTGGAACCCCTTCAACTGGCTTCTATGTCCTCCATCATTCTTTACGCACTCCCCCTTCCACTCCAGCATAATACGATGTTCCAAGATCATCTACTACCCCAGGCCAGCAATTAGCCATTTCTCTAAGGAATTTTAGTTTCTTTTTTTTAGTGGAGAATGGTATTAAGAAATCCAAGATACGGGTGCTAGGTATGCTCTCTGTTATTGGGTTGTCATTGTTCCCAAGCCTCTCAGCAGTAGGTGTGTGTATGTATGTGTGTGTACACACATACCCAAACTCATGCATGCACTTGCACATTTACCTTTTTAAATGTATTTCTCTCTCTTTTTCTATATATTAAAATCCAGAAGTTAACATTGATATGCCCAATTCTATCTCAAAAATACAGGGTTCATTCTACTTTTTCCATTTCCATGTTTTTATCTCCATTTTCTGATAGTAAGAAGCCTGACTTATTTGATCCACCCCCTCCATATGCAACAAATCTCCCACAATCATCTTTTTCCCCCACACAAATGAGCTCTGAGACTGAGCACAGGGTGCGACCCAAGCCCGTGTAATCAGTTTTCAGCCCTACCCATGCTCTGACATGTAGCTCTGGACTATTTTGCCACCCAAAAGTTTTCCACTACCCAGGCTCCAACACCCTTCCCTGTGCCTGTTCCTGCAAGGACAGCCAACCAATTCATACTGCTTGGAGTCCAGTTGCTCATGCCAAATGCCCCTCTTCACACAATGATGCCCTGTCTACCTGACTTGGCTTTGAAACCACAAACTGGCTGGACCCCATGTGAAAGCACTCTTTATCTCACTCAGGCTCCAAAATCCGGTTCTGGGAAGCCCTTCTATGAAGATGTCTTCCTCATGCTGTTTGTTCTGACATGCCATGACAGGCCACATCCCAGTGGGTTGCTAGAGTTGCAAAGGTTCTGATACCTGGTGCAAATCTGCAATTCAGTGAGGACTCTCCCCTCACCCAGCTTGGCTCTCATGCCTATGTGGTTGCCCTCATTGTGCTCTACAGTTTCTGACACCTTGCGCCACACATGGATGCATGGATGGCCTCTTTACCCAACATGGGCTCTGGCTTTCTGATCAGCTGACGATGGTCCTTCCACCCAATGGCTTTTGGACTGAAATGCTTAGGAAGAGAAGGGAAATAGGAAGGAGTGAGGGGGGAAAAAAGAAAAGAGAAAAGAAAAGAAAAAAAAGAAAAGAGAAGAGAGAAGAGAAGAGAAGAGAAGAGAAGAGAAGAGAAGAGAAGAGGAGAAGAGAGAAAAGAAAAGAAAAAAAAAGAAAAGAAAAGACTTATGCTTTATTTTGAATGTGGAAGAAGTTTGTTATTGTGATCATTTCTTACAGCTCATTCAGGAAGCTGCCTTTTCTTTTTAACCTTTCAGACATTTAAACTAATTCTCCAAAACTGCTTAATTATCAAAGTCTCAATTGGTATTAACATTCCTTTGTTAGCCCTAGAAGAATATAATGTTTTAAAGTGCTATATGTGTTAGAGAAAAATATCAATTGATCTTGCTAAGTTTTCTGGCATACAAGGTATTTCTTGGGTACTTTTCACTTTTCCCCTGCTAGAATGCAAATCCCACAATGCAGAGTACATGCTTAACTCATATTTGTAATCACAGGATCTGGCACAGTTCCTGGCACCTGGTAGACCCTAACAATATTGCTTAGTGAACGAGTTAGTTATGTTCCTTTAGACCAGTCTTTCATAACAAATAAAGAAAGCTATTTTGTTAGGGTCATGAGACTTTCAGAGAAACTGAGTGGCATACCAGACCTAGGCTATGCTATCCAAACATCTCACACAGAGCCTGAGATAATAACCATCTTGTGCCCAAAGATCTCAAGCAAAACATGCTTCTGCCCACTACTCTGTTGAGCTCATAATCAATTGAAAGTCTTCTGCCACCTGTGGAGTATGACCCAATGATATCCTCTCAAGTGAGTTCTTTTAATAGCAAAAATTGCTTTGTGTAATTTTCTTCTCAGCTTGGAACCCAGAGCCTACTTTAATTTCACTTTCTCTACCAAAATGTACAATCAGTGGCCCTTAGTAATGGTTCTTTCAGACTTCTTCAACTAACAGAAACAGCCAGAATATTCCTGAGATTTTCTCACTATAAGGAATTAGAACCCTATGTTGTATCTTATGCCAGAAAGTTACATTCCAACAATTTTGAATACTCATGAAAACTGAATTTAAAAAAACCCTCGCATAATAAAATGTAAATAAGTATTCATTCATAGCATTTTAGTCATATCTTAAAATGGTTAAATACTCAAATCAATGTTTTATCCTTTCTACAGCCGATTTTATTTGCATTTTGGTGATATAACACCACTCAGTGTAAGCATATACATATGTCCTATTAATTACCAATTCCTGAAAATTGGAAAGAACCTTTCCTCAAATGGAAATAGGATGATTCCTTCCAAATTTATTTAAGCTTTTTGTTTTGGTAGACAGAGAAGAGGCAAAAATCTCCAAACAAAATATCAAACTTCTTAAAGAGTAGTATTTTTATTGATCTTCCTTTCACACTAATATTGATTAAAAGAGAAAAAAGTAGCATCCTACTATTTGCATTTACTTTCCTTCTTTGAGTTCTCTTTTCAAACTCTTTTGAAACAACTGGGAAAGCTTTCATTTGGTACGGGACTTTCACTTGGATTTTATTTTTTGAGAGTGCATTTATTAATTTATTCAATACATAATTTTTACTGAGTATAGACTATGTGTTAAATACTTTGCTAGACTTCAAAATTGCAATAATGAAAAAAATAAGTCCAAGCTCCTATCCCCCTTAAAGTTAAGATTTATTATAAATAAACAAACTTTTTTGGTTTTAAAAAAATAACATGGCTGATTTTTTTCAAACTTTTAGATTTTCTCAGTTCTAAATTTGGATGTATTCTATGTGTGTATTCAAATTCAAATATCTATTTGATATTCAAATTCTAAATTTAAATTACTGTATTTGAAACTGGCACATCATTTGCTTTCTGTTCCTTATGAATAATATTTCAATATTAAAATTACATGAAACTTTTGAGTAGATAAATTGGGTAAACCTTTTAACCAAACACAACGGATCTTTATTTAGTCAATACAGTTTCTATTCCTGAATAATAACCCCTATATTTTTTTGTCAGGAATGCCAAGTTTAGGTTTTTTGTATGTTTTAGTGAACTTAAACTATCTTTCATTTGGATGGCAGGAACCTCATGCCTTTATTACTTTTTGCTGAAACATATTTTTAGTTGTTGAAACCATAAAAATATTTTAAATATTTAAATTATACCTCCAAATCTCAAATGCAATCAATGTAACACAGAAATGGAATGCTATACATACTCTATGCATTTTTCAGTTACATTTAAATTACTTATCATCCAAAGATCGCCTTTTTGACTATTTTTAAGATAATTTACCACTATTACCAGAGTGGCCTTAAAAATATTGTGAATTTCTGGATTCCTAACTTCTTTTCTACTATCAATTCTAAACTTTTTCCTCTGCCTTCTGTGTTAGGACATTAGAATAACTAACACATTGCCTACAGTCTGTCTGCATTGTTGCCCACCTGTTGTATAGATTATATAAATAAATAACCCAGCATCTGTAATTCAGTGTGATGTAAAGGCCTCGCGCTATTTCACATGCGAAGTGATCTCGTGATCCTCTTTAGACAGAGGGTACATCTTAACAAAATCTTCATTTTAAGAAGGAATCTTAGAGCTGAAAGAAATCTCTAATGACAACACACTGAAAACTTTTATTTTATACATGAGAAACATAGACCTAGAGAATGTAAATGATGTGACATAACGAGTTAGTTTATGGCAGAGGATGATTTTTTAAATGAATTCTGAACTCCTATACAATGATATTTTTTAGACCCCAGTTTAAAATAGGTTTTTCCTTCTGCCCCTACTTAACTTCCACCATTTTTACTAACCCCATTGTTATGACCTTGCTCCTCAGGATATTCATTTGTATTTACAACTCCTTTTCCTATGATACCTTGAGTGTTCCTGTGTAGATCCCATCCTAAACTAAAGAATATATCCACACAAAAGCTGCACATGGATGTTTATAGGAACTTTATTCATAATTTCCAAACTTGGAGACAACCAAAATGTCCTTTAGGGGATATATGGACAAAAAGACTCTGGCATATCTAGACAACAGAATATTATTCAGTGCTGAAAAGAAATGAGCTATCAAGCCATGATAAGACATGGAGAAAACTTAAATGTATATTACAAGTGACAGAAGGCCATCTGAAAAGGCTATATACTGTAGGATTCCAACTGTATGACATTCTGGAAGAGCAAAACAGCAAAGACAGCAAAAGGATCAATGGTTGCCAAGAGTTGTAGGTTGTGGAGGGAGGGTTGAACAGGCAGAGTACAGAAGATTTTGGGGGGAGGTGAAACTACTCTGTATGGTATTATAATCATGGGTATATGTCAATATATATTTGTTCAACCCTGTAGGGTGTTCAACACCAAGAGTGAACCCTAACTTAAACTATGGACTTTGGGTGATTATCATATATCAAAATAGGTTCATCAGTTGAAACAAATGTTAATGGGAAATGTCGATAATGGGGGAAACTGCATGTTTGGGGGTCGGGGGATATGGGACACCTCTGTACCTTACTCTTGATTTTGTTGAACAACTGGCACTCTAACAATAAGCACTTCAAGAAAAAGAAAAAGTTAAAAAAGCTACAGCAAAGCAACAATAAAAAAATTGAATAAACTCACAATCACCCCAGGTATTAAGTATAAAATACATAACCACACCGAAGAACACACAGCCACCCTAGCCTGGGTGTCAAGCAAATAACGGCAGTGAGATGAATAATGAAATACTCATGTATTCAAAGAATACGGGTTAAGACATAGTTTTGTCCTTTCTCACAAATGATTTTGGAACCTCAACTAACCATTCTCTCTAAGTGACGATGATGACACTAACTTATCAGATGTTTTGTGTACCCACTGTAATAAAATATTTGAGTGGGAAATATAATTCATAATAATTGTCATAATAATTGTATATAGGTCCCTATAAACACAATAAAGACAGTGTGAAATCTACTCACATATTTAAAGGTGGCACCAAACTAACTCTTTCATCATCATAACTTCATGAAGATGAAAGTAATAATTCACAACAAATATTTTTTGGTTGCCACTTTTAAGCATAGCGAGGATGGGAACTTGTGTTACTTCACTCTATTTCTTTCTTCAATAATGTTCTTTGCAAGACACAGATATTTGATGTATATATAAAAATAAATGAATATTCTTTATTAGGAAGATCCGATCGCTGTCCACCCCCTATATCACCAAGAACAAATATGAAAATGTGTTAATTGGGTGGCCTCAGCTGAGTTCTCCCAGAAAGCATCTGCCATAGCCAGGCCATGACGGAAACATACTCATCTCACATATACCTCATGCCTTTCAGACCCCGTCACTGGGGCTGCAGTTTTGTGACACAGTCTATTAAGCACACAGTTGAAGCAGTTCACTCCTGTTAAAATCACTCACAGCTGAACTGACTCTCAGACAACCGAAACTGTTTATGAAATTCACTAAATGTCTTTTTAAAAGTTATTGTGTTATTTGGAATTGTATAGGACACAAAAATTTTACAGTTAAATCGACACTTCCTCACAAATAAACACTGGGGCCCTTCTACCCATTAAAACTTCATTGTTACTTAAATTCTGGTAAATGATCTCTTTTCTTACTTCCTTATTTGTTTGTTTGTTTCTGATATAGAGTATTTATGTTAGGATGGAAAGCTGCAACAAAATTTTTCAAAAGAAAAATACACATGATTCTTATGTTGCTCAGCCTTATCTTTTCTTATAATTGCTCCTCTTGGCTGTAACAAGAGGTTTTAACAAAAACACTGAAAAAATGTTGCATAATTTTCACTCTCAAAGGTATTAACCATTCAAAGGCCTTATCTCATCATATAGTCTCTGAATTCTTGGAATGGGATTATCCTTTTCTTCCTTACTCCCCAATGCTACTCGCATCGTTATTTATCCACCACCCTCTGGGTTTCTTTATTTGAAATCCACACCATCTGTCTCAAACACCCACTTAATCATCCCTGTTGTTCTCTCTTGTCCCCACTCCCACCACAATGCATATCAATTCTGGATGTCCTAAAATGATACCACGGTAGGACTCATATTTATATTTCTACTCCAGAGTCCACTCCAATCATCTGGTTTGGGAATGCATTTGGCATGGACTTCTAAATGCTTTAAAAGCAGACATTTTCATTCTAGTTGAATGCTCATTAATGGTATAGTACATGATCATTTGACCTCGGGTATACATTCATTGAACAAGGTACACTGCAGCGTTTCATAGACAGGTATGCTTGCCTTTATGATCTCAGTCTTCTTACCATTGCCTCCTCACTACTGTATGCACTTCCAGTGTCCTCTGCCCTTTCACAGAACTCAAGTAAGAAAATCAGAAAGAGTACAATTTTGCAGTCAGAGAGCCTTGTACAAATTCTGGCTATGCAACTAGTATTATAGACTGTCTGAAAACAGATAAACATGGATAATTATAATGGGATTTAAAAAATAAATTGTTCTTGGAATTTCGGCAAGTCTCAAAACTGAAGCCAACTAATGCTGGAAAGATAGTAGAGCTGATACTGAGACTGAATCTCTATTACCCACCCCTAGATTCTAGGAGAGGAGATTAGGAATTTGGAGAAAAATTCAATGAAGTGTTGGAGTTCAAATGTACTGAGTGTGTGGTGGTATTACCTACAACTAAGACAAGGGAGAAAGGTACTTCTTACTTAAGCCAAATGACAGAAGTCTAAAAATATTTATTCTCAGAGGTTGTGACTATCTTTAAGAGACCAGCATCTCCCATTTTAAGCATATGTTTACTGGCTGTTGAATTTTAAACTGAAATGATGTTTTGGGGCCCTAACAGAATACAATGATAAAGGACCCGAAGAACTGTGATCTGATTTCCTTGGTGTTTGGAGACACACACGGCAGGAAGCATCCTAGAGGAGTCTGCAAGGACGGGGTGAGAAAAGGAAGTCAGTGGTCACAGAAGTGCACATCCATGTTATTGGTGGCATGGAGCCATGAGTTTCAGAGGGCAAATGGACATGGTAGGAAGTAGCTGGACTCATAGCCTGTCAATGGGTTCTGCTCTTAGAGCTGTCTGCTGAGGCAAGGGAGCTCCAGAAGCAAGTGCTTGGGTGGGGCATTACCCAAAGCAGGAACTGGGTGAGGAGACTGAAGGAAGTTTGCTGGGAGTCTGGCAATTATAGAGCAAAGAAGTCTCCAAAATGCCCCTCACTAAAAATTAAAAGATGGATGCCCGTCACACTGAAGGGTATGAGGGCCACCCACTATTAGCCTATGCTAGGCTGCTTCATTTACTATTTGAAAAATGAGACCTTTTTTTTTTTAAAGATTTTATTTATTTATTTGACAGAGAGAGAGAGAGACAACCAGCAAGGGAGGGAACACAAGCAGCGGGGTGGGAGAGGGAGAAGCAGGCTCCTAGTGGAGGAGACCGATGTGGGGCTCGATCCCAGAACGCCAGGATCACTCCCTGAGCCGAAGGCAGACGCTAAACGACTGAGCCACCCAGGCACTCCAAAAAATGAGACTTTTCTAATAGCCAGAAAATTGCAGATAAGTCAACCAAAGCCTGTGAAGAGAGATCTGGCATCATATTTGGAAGAAATTATGGGAGAAAGCCATTTCCAATAGTTCAGCTCAAACAAAAATGTCTCCTTTTACCTCAGTTTCCTAAATTGTAAGTGGGAATAATGCCATTTACTTTCTAAGCCTAATTTGAACGTTGGAAAGGAGGACTAAAGTTGAGAATTTTTGAGCACCTAGCATAGTGATTTGCAACTATTAGTTTCTCAATAAATGGAAGCTAAAAAAGGACCCCGACTTTATATTTAACATTTTGTCAGTCCTCTCTTAGCTACCATTAAATTCCAACTACTCCAATTTTGCTCTAATATACTAGCATATTGTAGTAATTCCCAACACTGGACAGTTTCCAATGTCCATTTTTTTCTTATTCTGCTTCAGGCTAAACTGTCCTGCTGGAAAAAGAAAAAAAAAAAAAAAGGATGACAAAAATGTTAACTAACTTAGCCCAATAGAGATCTATGCTTCTATCATCATGTCAGTATCCCTCTGAAAACCAATAACAGCTCCTTTTTTTATTATGAAAGTCAGGTTTTTCTGCCTGTCTCATCCTCAAAATACTATCAGAATATATATCATTATTAATCAATTTATAGACTCAGTCAACAAATATTTATCGAGTGCCCATCATACAACAGAGATTCTTCTAAGAGCAAGGGATAGAGCAGTGAATAAAACATAGATCTCTGCATTCAATGAACTTATGTTCTAATGAACAAAGCAGATAATAAAGAAGATAAATAAGCAGAACATGATCAACATTAGGTAGCCAGTAGTATAAAGCAGAAAAATAAAGCAGAAAAAGGACATAGAAAGTGTCATAGATA
Organism: Ailuropoda melanoleuca; assembly: GCF_002007445.2. Lineage (NCBI taxonomy): Eukaryota > Metazoa > Chordata > Mammalia > Carnivora > Ursidae > Ailuropoda > Ailuropoda melanoleuca. Next base: position 124,879,371 of record NC_048219.1, on the reverse strand, counting down.
GGTATGATTTTATATAATGTGTCAGGGAAGACCTGAGAGAGGAGATGACACTTGAGTAAAAACCTTGAAGAGAAGGGAACAAACCACGTGAATATTCAGGGACTAAACATCCCAGGCAGAGGGAACTGAAAGTGCAAAAGTCTTGAAGTCGTAGTGCTCTTGGTGTGTTCCTGTGTTCATGTATGTCTGGAACTGAGAGAGAGATCAGGTGAATACTAACAGAGAATGTGCAAGAAGTATGGAAAGTCAAATCATCCAGAGCTTTGTAAGCATGAAAAAGAACGCATTTTACCCTGAAAGAGATGCAAAGCACTGAAGAGATGGAAGCCAAGTAGTAGCACAAAGCAGGGCAGTGGTAGGAACACTCTGTTATGTTGTTCTGAGACTGTAGGGTACCAAAGGAAAAGCAAACAAACAAACACAAAACGAAACAAAATAAGAACACGTAGTTGGTTACTACAGTATCACAGGTAAAAACATTGGTAGCTTGGGCTCAGATGACAGCAGTGGAGGCAATGAGAAGAGCTAATATTCTGAATTTGCTGCTGCATCACATGTGGTGTACAAGAGAAAGAGATTGCTCAAATGAGACTTCAGGGTTCGGCATAAGCAACTAGAAGAATGGAGTTTCCATTTCCAAAATGATGAATTCCAAGAAAAGAGGAGGCTTTATAAGGATCTCATCTGGAACTGAGTTTTGAATATGAAGTTTCAGATTAGTGTTCAACATTTAAAAGAAGAAATCAAGAACACTGTTGATGCTCAATTCTGGATGTCAGAGAAGAGGTTTAGACTGGAGATTGAGGTGATATTTACAAATGAAGAGACTATCTGAAATTAGCAAGGGAGTGAGTGCTGACAGGAAAACAGGCCAGCTTCAAGGACTTACCCTTGGGGCATATCTATATTTACAGCTTAAGGAGAAGAAAAGGCACCAAGAAATAACAAAGGAAGGAATGGCCAGAGAGGTACAAGAAAAATTCAGGCATCACAGTGACTTGACAGACAAGTGAAAATTTGTTTCAAAAAGAAGATAGGAATCAACTATACTTTTATGCTGATAACCCAAGAAACATGAAGGCTGAGAACTTAAAATTAAATGGAACAATGTAGGAATCATTAGTGATTTTGGCAGGAGCAGTTTTGCTGGTAGTGCAAGAATTGAAGTTAACTGAAGTGGGTTTTAGACAACATGGAGGTGTGGAGTGGTTCAAGACACTGACTATAGCCAATTCTTTCCAACAGATTTTGAAAAGGAAGAAAAACAGACATATCTGTGAGAAGGGTTGTCTTAAGAGTTACTTTGTTTATATATTTGTTTTTAAGGAAGAATAAGCAGCATGTTTGCCTCCTGTTGAGAATAACTCAAGAGAGAAAAAGAAATTGATGATGGAAGAGGTGTGCGGATTTGTTGTCATAATGTGCTTGAGTAAGAGGGGATAACATCTAGATTGGGATAGATGGGCTAGTGGTCATTAGCAGCATGGACAATGCATTCATAGCAATAGAAGAGAAGGTAGAGTGTAGGACTACAAATGTAAGAAGAAGTAGATGTGATGGTGAGACCAGTGGGGATTTTCTTCTATTTGCTTCTGGTTTCCTCAATAAAATAAAAAAGTAAGATCATAAACTGAAAGAGAGGATGTACTAGCGGTGTGAGGAGAGTGCTAAAATTATGAAATAATAAGTTACAAAGTGGAAGAGAGAACAGACAAGGGAAATGTCAGATGACTGCTGAAGGGCCTGCCTAAGGGTAGTTAGTGATCATGACTGTGAGACAGCATGACTGCCAGCATGACCATATGAACTGTCCTCAAAATAAACTATTACATTAGATCAGTCTCTTCAAAACACCATACATCAGCCTATTTTGTGCTTCTCATCTCTTCCACCCCCTTGGGATCTCCATGTTCTCCCTTTTAAGTTCTGCCCATTATATAAGGGCTAACCCATGGTTCATATTATCTATGAAGTTTTTACTAACATGACTCTCTGTCTTCTTTTCCTCTATTTATATTCACTAGTGTTTTCTAGTAACTGAGAGAGCATACCAGGAGTTATGCTGCTTGGATTCAAATGTCACCCGTATGACTTTGGAGAAGTTCCTTATCCTCTCTGCGAATGTCTCCCAACCCATCAAACAGATACAACAAAACAGAGAATATACCTCAAGGGGCTTTTGTTGAGAATTCCAAGACAGAATGCAGGTAAACTACTTAATATATTGTCCGCTAAGTAGCAAAAGTTCAACAAATATTGACAATTAGTTACATTTACTATTATTACAGAATTTATTAATTCATGTATATTAATTGATTCATGGGGAAAATTTTTCCTTAATCACTATGCTATGTAAGCCCATTAGGAATAGGAACTATGTGTTATATCTGCTTTTAAATTTCTCACAAAATAGTGGTCAGAAAGGAGACACTGGATGAGTGTTTACAAAACTGAATTTTATTTATTAACTTGCATTGTAAAATTTAACCTTATCTCACATAGTATGATGATACAATTGTTACTTTACGGAGCACCAAGGTGGCTCAGTCAGTTAAGGGTCCGACTCTTGATTTGAGCTCAGGTCATGATCTCAGGGTCATGAGATCCAGGGATCTGCCCCTCCCCCAACTCTCTCTCTTTCTCTCAAAATAATAAATAAAATCTTTAAAAAAAAAGTTACCTTATACTGGATCTTTCCATTTGAATTTCTTAGAAAACTAACTAACTCATTAAATATAACCAGCTAGCTTCCTATGATATTTTAGTAAAAATGTCTCTATCTCAACTGCACCACGGGATTACTTAAAAAGGAAAAGACATTATAAAAAACAAACGGAAGGAATGTCTTTCTTCAGAGGAAAAATAGATCAAGACATGATAAATGCAGTAAATGATACATGGTAGACAATATATTTTTATACATACATTTTTTATCCTAAGATCATATATTCCAAATATGTATATCTTATATTCCATATATTTTAAGTTGGACATGAAGTGTACAAAATTAAATTTATGTATTTTTAACACTGCTTTAATATGGTTTATTTTTTGACACTGTTCTATATGTTTTAATGCAAAAAATTACATAGAAATATTAAGGTATTAAATATTAAAATTAGAAGACTGAACACAAATTTTCTCATTTAAATAGCAATAATCATTAAGAAAGTATATTGGTTTCAGCAAGGAGACTTTGCAAGGTCATGAAAATATTATGATATACAATGAGAATTTTTAGGCATATGCCAACATCTCCCATGTCAAAAAAATGACGAATTACTGTCATAATTATATTAAACTATATTGACTATGAAATCACATCTTCCTCAGCAAAGTAACACTGGAAGTTGGTAGTAGAAACAATTTAGCCTTCCTGTAAGGCACTGATATGTGTACAGATAACATCTGTCATGGGAAAATAGGAAAAATTTCATACAGAAGTCAAATATCTGCTCCACATAGGATTATTCTAGCAATAGCAGAACTCTGTTTTTTAAGTTGAATCAATCTGCAAATGTTTGTTGAAAAACCATCTTTACTTTTTAAATTAGATTTTTTTTCATGTGGCAAGTTAAAAACTACACATTTATAACCCCAAAGTCTACCTTTCAAGGGCCAATTTTAGTAATAGTAGAATCTCAAAAATTTTTAAATTATATTTTGCCCAATTATGCTAACACTATGCAGATAAATGTAGCATCAATTTCACAAAGGAGAAACAGAAAATGAGAATATTAATTGGATTTCTGAACTCTGTTCCACATCTTTTCTTTTTAATTTGAGAAAAACTACAACTTTCTTATTCTGTCAAGAACTTTGCCTGTAAAGATAACAATAGTTTCCACAATATTTTGGTTTATCTCATGTGCTCATGTGTGGAATTAATTTCACTACCCAGATTAAAATTGGTATTTAAGTATGACTCTGTGTGTGTCTCTGTGTATGTGTGTGTGCATGTGTGTGTGTAAAATCAGCAATACCACCAATCTCCTAGTCACCCAAATGTGAAACGTTACAGTCATCTTTTGACTCCTCTGTTTTCTCTTCTCTTGTACCCAGTCAGTCACTGGATTTCATTTCAAAATATACTTTGAATCGTCTCCTTTCCCTCCCCCTAATTTGCTTCAGGTTTAAAACACACACATCACACATACACACACACACACACACACAATTGAAAATTCAATTACATGCCTATCCCTCTTGAAGCTCTCCTGAATTTGGTGTTTATCTTTCCCCTTCATTTTAATTTATTACTACATATTGCTTTATGTTTCTAAGACAATTATCCTAGACAAGCTCCTTATCTAATCATATCTACATGAATATAATAGCCAAGAGGAATCCTATTAAATTCAAGCTTTTCCAATCTATAATATCCTCCATATAAATAAAATGGCAGAAATGTTTCTTCCTAAATATCATTTCCTTCATGTCATGTTTCTCCTCTAATACCTCCTAGTTGCACACCATGACATATCTAAACAAAGGCAGAGGCATTGTTTGTAAGATTCTTCATCATCCTCCCTGGGCCAGTGATCTGGAATGGCCAGCCTTCCATGCTCATTGGGTTGTTTCCTCACAAGGCCTCATGTACTTTCTGTCTAAACTCCATCATCTTTTTCCATTCCTCAATTATCCAAAATCTCTGCGTTTGAAAAATTGCTTTTTCTTTTATATTTTTAGAATGCAATCCATCACATTTTCATGATATGAGCTCTGATTTTTAATAAAGATTATGAAAATAAACATTTCTGCCATGAGTCACATAGAGTAAAAATTTAGGGTATACAAAATTAGAAGAAACATAAGGGAACATTAATGGATATAAAAGTGGGTAAATATAAAAACACTTATAGTCCTAAATACCTCAAGTAGGAAAAATATAAGTAAAAATATAATTACCATAGTAGATTTTAAGACTAAAAATTAAATTATCTGATTATTCAATTAGAATTTGCTAAACAACGGGCACCTGGGTGGCTCAGTTGGCTAAGCATCTGCCTTCAGCTCTGGTTATGATCTAAGGGTCCTGGGATTGAACCCCACATCCAGGGCTCCCTGCTCAGTGGGGAGTGTGCTTCTCCCTCTCCCTCGGCCCTTCCCCCCTGCTCATGCTCACTCTCTCTCTCAAATAAATAAAATAAAATAAAGAATTTGCAAAACAAAAGAAAAAAGATATTTGATCAACTTAAATGTATCAACTCTTAAAAAGATAAATGAACAAATAGCCAGGGAACATACCCAAGTTGACCTATAATCCATGTTCTTAACAAGTACTTTCATTGGCTCTGTTCTACAAAGAAATGGTTTGCTTCTCAAGTGTTTTTATTCCTACCCAGAAAGCTATCTTCTTTCTCTCTAAGTCTGGTTCCATACACATCCATTCTAGAAAGCCAGACTTCAAATACACCCACTTAAAGCTTTCCTTCATTTCACCTCCACACAGTGGTACTTCTAAATTCACACTTCCAGGTCCAATTGACCCCCAAACAACACAGGATTGAACTGTATGGGTCCACTTACACACACATTTTTTTTTAAATATAAATACAGTACATTACTATAAATGTATTTTCTTTTCCTTATTATTTTCTTAATAACATTGTATTTTCTGCAGCTTATGTTATTGTAAGAATACAGTGTGCAATACATGTGTTCTCTCTCTCCTCTTGTTCTCTCTCAAACAAATAAATTTAAAAAATAGGGAAAAAAGCTTTATGACATTGGATTTGGCAATCATTTCTTGGATATGACACAAAAGCACAGGAAAAAGGGTAAAAACAGATTAACTAGACCATGTCAAAGTTTAAAACTTCTGTTTTTGATCAAAGGACAAAAGCAACAGAGTGAAAATGCACCTTACAAAATGGGAAAAGATATTTGCAAATCACATATCTGATAAGGAATTAATATCCAAAATATATTAAAAAAAAACCTCCTGCAACTCAACAGCAAAGTAACCCCAAACAATCCAATTAAAACACAGGCAAATGACTTGAACAGACATTTCTGCCAAGAAAATATACAAATGAATAAAAAGCACATGAAAGGATATTCACCATCACTAATCAATGACATTAAAACTATAAGATACCTCACGTCTAGTAGAATGGCTACTCTCAAAAAAAAAATACAAAAAAGAAAAGAAAAGACTGAAAAAGAAAAGAAAAAGTATTGGCAAAGATATGGAGAAACTGGAACCCCATGCACTGGTATAGCTGCTGTGATAAACAGTATAGTGCTTCCACCCAAAATTAAAAACTGAATTAGCATATGACTAAGGAATTCCACTCCTGGGCATGTATATGCAAAAGAACTGAAAACACAACCTCAAAGAGATATTTGTAACCCCATGCTCATTGAAGGATTATTCACAGGAGCCAAAAGGTGAAAGCAAACCCAGTGTTCATCCATAGATGGGTAGATGGAAGTAGTATATACATATAATGAAATATCATTTAACTTTAAAAAGTTAGGGAATTCTAACACACACCATAATATGGATGAACCGTGAGGACATTCAGCAAAGTGAAATAAGCCAGTCACAGACAGACAAAAGCTGTATGATTCCAATTATATGAAGTGCCAAGAGTACTCATATTCATAGAGACAGAAATTTGAATGCTGATTGCCAGGGGCCAGGGACAGAAGCGAATACAGAATACAGAGGAGCTGTTTAATGGATACAGAGCTTCAGTTTTGCAAGACGGAAAGAATTCTGGAGATTGGTGGCACAGCAATGTGAATATATTTACAGAGGAGGGAAAAAAAAACTTTTTCTCTGCCCTCGTTTTTAGAACATCAGGCCTGCAAATTAAATTGACAAAAGAAAGAGTAACAGGAGAAAAGGCATAAAAATTTTATTTGATATTAATATTTTTGGGTTTTATGTGTATGGAGGCCTTCACATAAAAGTACTGAATACCCAAAGACGTGGTTAAACTTGGCAGCTTGTATATCACTTTAACAAACAGTGATAAATTGTGAAGAAATGACAAGACAAAAAAAAAAAGCAAAACAAAAAAACCCAACAACAACCATGTTTAGGTTCATATTTGGGGTGGTAAATTGTGTTAAAGCAAACACATGGGAGAAACTAATGGCAGATAAGGGTTAGTAAGTTTAGTTTATTTTATGCATAATAATCTCAGTGCCATCTCTATCTCCATTGAAAAAGGTTGTTGTTCCCTTCCTGGTTCAAGAGAGAGGGACACTTTCTAAAGGGAAAGGCATGGCTTGTTTTTAGGCAGAGAGGACACATAAGAGAGTTTTTCCTATATCTGCAGTCTCTCAGTTGCCTTCAATTTAAAATAACCTTTATGTGAAAGTGGTATGGTTTGGGGTGGCATATTCTGATCCCCTTCATACTTAACACTAATAAAATGTACACTTAAAAATAGTTAAGATAATACATTTTATACTATGTATATTTTACCATAATTTTTAAAATTAAATAAAGAGATTGTTGAGGGGTAGTTCAAGTCTAAATTGGGTTATGCAGCATGCTTTCTGCTTACAGTGGTATGAAAATGTGTCTCTGAGAACATACCTAGAAATGTTTTACTCCAAGTTATTTGAAAGTCATAGTGTAATACTTATCACCTCCATTTTTGTCAAATATATATATGTATTGATATGCATACATAAACACACACATTCTTAAACATCCCTTTTAATTTGGGTAGTGAAATTAATTCCACACATGAGCACATTACATAAATCAAGTATTGTACAAATTATTAATTCTATCAAAATTTTTGCCTCCATATGAAAGTTGTAGTAATTCTCAAATTAAAAAGAAAAGATGTGGAACAGAGATGAGAAATCCAATTAATATTCTCATTTTCTCTTTCTCCTTTGTGCAATCAATGCTATACTTGTCATATTTTAATTCATGGGAAAGGCAATCCATATAAATGGACAAGTACACTTATGAGATTGAGCACAGAAAAAAATGTATACTACGGTTCATTTTTGTTTTATGTAGTAAATAAACTTCTTGTCCTCTGAGAGCAACTTATTCAGAATTTGTGTCCTATAGCTCTTCCACTAATAATGCAAGACTGCTCGAGTCTTTTTCTCTTCATCAGCTTGCATGTGTGCATACGTAAGAAGCGGTTATTTGGTCTAGGATATAAATAGCTGAAATAAATCTCCTATTTCCTCATTTTTTCCCTGATGAAATATATTTAAATGCCAGCTGCATTATAACCTTCAAATAACTCAATACCAGAACTTGAAGTGCTATTAAATGTCTGGATACAAGTAAATGCTAAAGAACCTTAGCATTTTGTTTTAATTGCTCGTAGCTTTTTTATAAATATTCACCCAATAATTACTGTTAATTTCTTATTCAAAGATAATTGCAGAGTAAAGGGAAAAGCCAACTGCTCAAGTTTCCTCACTTAGTTGAAAAAGGGAGTCTAGGGCATAAGAGAATCCTACAGAAGAAGGATAATAAACATAAAAATTTCACTAGGAACTCAGGGCACTCCTACTCTTACTTTGTCATTTTTGCAATTATAGGTGTGTTCACAGGATACTGTTAATTAGTTGCTTATGTATATCTATCCCTTTTACCTCCTTACAGTCAGGGGCTGTTAGATACATTTATTTGTTCTCAAAGCTAAGTTTGTAGTAGGTATGTGACAGGGGCTGTTTGGTTGGTTGACTGATTTGCTGATTTAATCAGTGAAAGGAAACTGGGGCTTAGAAAATGAATGTCTTGCCCAAGACCTAACAGTGAGCCGCAGAGACAGATCTTAAACTTACGTGTTTGGCTCTATATCTAGAGATTTTTCCCAATTACTTGAAAAATCTCTCTCCACAGTGGGCTTTTTCTTCTCATATTTGTTTTGCATATAATGGTATAGAGTCATGTACCTATCTCATTGATTATGGTCATAGTCATGTTTTCTCTACTTCTAGAACAGCCTAGAAGCATGAGATAACGTTGACTACTGATGTCCAGGCAAACCAAAGTATGAATTTTGCTGGCATTCAATGGATATGCAATTCAAACACTGTTTTCAAAAATAATACAAACACAAACAAACACACACACACACATATCTGTACATTTGCTTAATGATTATTCCTTTACTTTTGTATCTTTATGGAGTTTTACATATCCATAGATTCATTATATTTCTAGCATTGACTGTTACAGGGACTCAGGAAATATTTAACATCTCTATGTGTTAGTAAAAAGAAATGATAATATTTAGGTGTTTAAATTTCAATCAACTTACCCAAACATGGGTTTCTTAAAGAGGCTTTCCCTCACTACTCTATTCCCCACACCTTATCATTCTTAGGTCTTTTATTTATTTTAAGTTTCATCAAGCAGAAACTTCGTCTTGTTCACTGTTATATCCCAGGCACACAGAACAATATTTGGCACATATTAGCATATTAAGTGCTCAAAAATAATGCATTTAATCTCTCTTAATGGATTTTTTTATTTGGTAACTCTCTAAATCTCTCTCTCCAGATATTAAACATAAAAATCTTCTGTTAAAATCTAAACAAAATGACATCTATTTACTTGCTTCGTGAAAACAGTAATATTTGAGCCCTGTTCTTACATCCAAACTACATAAATTCACAAAATCTTAGAATGGTAATTATTGAGAAACATGGTAACAAATCCCTAATGCTGACCATTAACACATTAAGCTGATATTCATTTTCCTCAAAGTTCTGAATCAGAATTTTATGGTATTTCACTTTTGTTTTGTAAGTTAGGGAGTTTATGCGCAAAAAAGAGAGGGGGTGGTAATTTTATTTATATGTATATACAGACTATAACAAGAATCCTAGAAATGGAGGGACTTAAAGAAAGTAAGAAATTTAGTAAGATCTTCAGCCTTAACTGCACTTAAAATATCCTATTACCGTGACTATTGTATACTATCATTTTATTTGCTCAAATAATTAGAGTATATACAAATGTATTATACATGTTAATAAATTAAGTATATTAAATAAGTTAATTAATGTAAATATTCAAATATCACTAGGAATGGACATTCTAGAACTTAACCAAAACTTGTGTCCTGATGTTTCATCACAATTATCTCAAGGAAAAAATATTTTTTATCTACTCTCTTCTCTGTGAAAACATGGGATATTTACTTACAGTTTTTGCTCTGAACATATCTTCAAATATTTGTAGATGGATATTAAGGCCAAACACAACATTAAACTATTAGGATAATTTTCTGAATTCAGTCAAGCCAGTTTAAGGCTATATTCTAGTAAAATATGCTGAGATATTTGAATAAATTGCCTGTGTGGTTCAGACACTTTGGAAGTAAATATCAACTCAACTTTTCCACTAAAATAAATTAAGCTCTTTTTAAAACTATTTCTCAATACCAATTTTGTACACTTTTATATAATTTATCAGTCATTATTGAGACTAACTTAATGTGTTCATATCTTTTTAAGATATAACTATCCAACAATTGAACTGTAACTAATACCAAAATTGAAAAAAAAATGTTTTCTACATCAAATGAGAATTGGCAGATTTCTACTTTTTTTAAATAACAGTTTGGATATCTGATTCATGATGTGTTTTTCAACATTAGATTTTCCCAGTTACACAATTGAGTCATTCAACATGACTTGCAAATATCTCCAGTAAACCTCACATACATTTTATGATTTGTCTAGAAAGTTTGGATGGTTTTTATGTTTTTTTCACTGATAGTACACACTACAGTGGTGCATAAAAATAAAAGAAAATTATTCATTTCAATAATATTANGTATCTCCAGTAAACCTCACATACATTTTATGATTTGTCTAGAAAGTTTGGATGGTTTTTATGTTTTTTTTCACTGATAGTACACACTACAGTGGTGCATAAAAATAAAAGAAAATTATTCATTTCAATAATATTATTTCACAGAGTATTTTTAAAATCTCAAAATTCAGACAGTAATAATCAAAGTAAACAGGGGGTGGTTCAAGATGGTGATGTAGAAAAATCCTCAACTTACTTCCTCCCCCAGACACACCAAATCTGCAGCTCCATACAGAACAACTCCCTCTGGAAATTAGCTGATCAGCTCCTCCACAACATAGGATAATGGGGTCACATTAAGATGGGAGGGAGAGGCAGAGACTCGGTCTCACCAAAATCCCTACCCCAACACAGCAATCCTCAATCAACCACCCACAATCAGATCATAACCAGGTCTCACAAATGCAGAGTTTTTCCCTGAGGGACAAGAGATTTATTCTCCACATCTGGCACCCCAACCCTGGAGACCTGCACTGAAAAGACAAGGCCCCAGAATGGCTGGCTTTGAAAACCAACAGAACTTGTGTCCAAGAAACCCAAAGGGATGTAGGAAGCTGAGAATCTCTCTTAAAGGGATCGTATGTACACTCATGCACCCCCAAGACCCAGCACAAAAGCAGCAGTTTGAAAGTCACTCTACCATGTGTGAAAGAGATTCATTTGCTAAACTTAAGTGCCTGCTGGAGGGGCAGGGGCCTGACGGGAGTCTCTGGAGACAGGTGCTGGTGCACACGATTTTGGGGCTTTCATTGGTAGAGCCAGTGATGGTGGATGACATTTTTTACACTCTTCCCAGTGCCAGTGAGTGTGCCTCAACCCTGCACTCTCTCATGGCTTTGCTAAAGCCAGCAGATGTATCTCCCCTCAGCGCTCCCCTACAGTTTCCCTAAAGCTGGCAGGCATGCCCAGGTCCTGAACTACCCCACAGCACCACTAAAACAAGTGCGAGCACCCTAGGCCCATGATCCCCATTGTCCCCTTAAAGCTGGTGGGTATGTACAGTCCATATAGGGGATGCCTTTTAAGTCTTCAACTATAGTGGCAAGGGGGGTTTGAATTTCTGGGCCCTACAGGTCCCCAGAAACAATTGGAGAGACAGTTTTTGGCAGGCTAACAACCCCAGGGTACAGCACAGACAGAAGACTGAAACACCTGGGGGTGCCTGGCTGGCACAGTCAGTTAAGCGCCTGCCTTCAGCTCAGATCATGATCCAGGGTCCTGGGATTGAGCCCCACATCACATCAGGTTCCTTGCTCAGTGGGGAACCTGCTTCTCCATCTCCTACTGCTTGTGCTCTCTCTCTGTGTCAAATAAATAAATAAAATCTTGAAAGAAAGAAAGAAAGAAAGAAAGAAAGAAAGAAAGAAAGAAGAAAAGAAAAAAAAAAGAAAAGAAAGGGAAAGGAAAGGAGGAAAAAAGAAGACTGAAACACCTGAATCTTTCTGTGAAAAGGCCTATTTACTGGTCCTGGAATTTCAGCCTAAGGGGCAGGCTACACGTTCAGCACATTTCTTCAGAGGATACAGAGTTGCTCTTCGGGAACATAGGCCAGGGGATGCCATCTTTGTGCTCTCCTGTGGGTGAATTACAGCCAGCCAGTACCTCTCAGAAAGGAGTTTATACAGTCATTTGGAGCTTTGATTTTTGCATTTGTTGCCAAGGAGATACTTCCCAAAGGCCTGGTGTGGAGGCCAGCAGGGTTTACAACTGTAGTTGCACAGGACTGTGTATATATTAGCATACTTTAAAAGCTGCTGCCTGAGGGTTTGATTTCCAAACAGCCTGAAACTAGGGACTAAGATCCCTCCCTCTGAAATGACAGGTCTTGATACAACCTCAAAAATAGGAATGGATCAAGAATAAATTAGGCTGTTTAGACAATTGCAAAGGTTTGAGAGACAACCAAGAGCTAGGACAAGGCTGAAAGATAAGGTTCATCTTCTATATGAAGCCACTCCTTCAAGTCTGGGAGAAGTAGGTGTTTCTCCTAATACATGGGTACGAACACAAAGAATCAAGGAAAATGAGGAAACAGATAAATATGTTCCAAATGAAAGAACAAGACTCTGGAAAAAAACTTTAATTAAAGGAAGATAAGCAATTTACCTGAAAACAGTTCAATGTAATGGTATAACGATGCTCACTGACTCAGGAGAAGAACAGATGAACATGGTAGAACTTTGACAAAGAGATAGAAGATATTAGAAAGTACCAAATAGAAGTCACAGAGCTGAAGAATAAGATAACTGAACTAAAAGGTACACAAATGTTTTCAGCAACAGACTAGATGAAACAGAAAAAGGATCAGTGATCTGGAAGAGGGCAGTGGAACTCACCAAAGCAGAATAGCAAAAAGAAAAAAAAAATTTAAAAAAGTGAAGATAACTTAAGGGGTCAATAGGACAATATCAAATAAAACAACATTTGCATTATAGGGGTCCCAGAAGGTGAATAAAGAGAGAAAGGGGCAGAAAACTTATTTGAAGAAATAATAGCTGAAAACTTCTCTAACCTGGGGAAGAAAACAGACATCTAGATCCAGGAAATTCAATGAGTCTAAAAAAATGACTGGAAGAGATCAACACCAAGACACACTATAATTAAAATGTCAACAATTAAAGATAATGACTCTTAAATGATACATGAGAAAAAGGACGTGATATGTATAAGATAACTCCCATAAAACTATCTGCAGATTTTTCACGGTAACTTTGCAGGCTAGAAGAGAGGCATGATATACCTAAAGAGCTGAAGGGAAAAAACTTCCAATCACAAATACTCTACCCAGCAAGATTATCATTCAGAATTAAAGGAAATATAGTTTTCCAACAAGCAAAAGCTAAGGGAGTTCACACAACTAAATGAGCCTTACAAGAAATGTTAAAGGGACTTCTTTAAGCTGAAAAGAGAGAATACTAATTAGTAACAAGAAAACAGATGAAAGTAAATATCTCAATGGTAAAGGTAAATAAATAGGAAAGGTAGTAGATTAAACTTATAAAGCTAGTATGAAGGTTAAAAAACAAAAGTAGTATAAGTGCCTATAATTTGTTAAGGAATACACAAAATAAAAAGACGCAAAATGTGACATGAAAATATAAAATGCAGGTGGGGGTAGTGGCGGTGAAAATGTAGTTTTAGAATATGTTCAGACTCAACTTGTTAATCAACTTAAAATAGACTGTTGTATATGTAGGCTACTATATGTGACCATTTTGTTAACCACAAAACAAAAACCTGCAGAAGATACACAAAAGATAATGAGAAAAGAACCTAAGCATAACATTAAAGAGAGTCATCAAACCACAAAGGAAGAGGGAAAAAGAAGAAAAAAGAAAGAATAAGTACAAAACTACAAGAAAATCAGAAAACAATTAACAAAATGGCAAATAGTGCACAGCTCTCAATAACTACTTTAAATATAAATGGACTAAATTCTCCAATGGAAAAAAACAAAGACTGGATGAATGGATTAAAACAAAGAAACAAATCAGACCCATCTGCATGCTGCCTACAAGAAACTCACTTCAGATGCAAGAACACACACAGACTGAAAGTGAAGGGATGGAAAAAGATGTTTCATGCAAATGCAAATGAAAAGGAAGCTGCAGTCACTAAGCTTTTATTAGACAAATTAGATTTTAAAACAAAGACTATAATAAAAGACAAAGAAGGGCATTACATAATGATAAAGGATCAATCCAGCAAGAAGATGTAACATTTATAAATACCTATACACTCAATACACCCAACATAAGAGCACCTAAATTTAAATAGCACATATTAACAGACCTAAAGGGAGAAATGAACAGCAGTACAGTAAGAGTAGGGTTTTTAAAACCTCACTTACATCAGTGGATAGATTGTCCAGACAGAAAATCAGTAAGAAAACATCGGCCTTAAACAATGCATTAGACCAAATGGACTCTATAAATATAGAACATTCCACCCGAAATAGCAAAATACACATTCTTCTCAGGTGCATATGGAACACTCTCCAGGATATATCGTATGTTAAACCACCGAATGAGTTTAAATACATTTAAGAAGACTGAAATCATATCAAGCATCTTTTCCAACCACAATAGTATGAAAGTGGAAATCAATTACAAGATTAGAAAATTAAAAGAAAATATGTAGAGATTAAACAACATGGCACTGAACAACTAATGTGTCAGTGAAGAAATCAAAAGGGAGCTAAAACAAAGAATCAAGCCAACAAACAAAAAAGGCTTAAGAATGTAAATGGAAATACAACACACCAAAATCTATGGGATGGAGAAAAAGCAGTTTTACAAAGGTATAGTTCATAGTGATATAGACTTATATCAATGAGTGAAAAATCTCAATCTAGTTGTAAACTTAACAGAACTAGAAAAGGAAGAACAAACAGCACAAAGTTAGTACAAAGGAAGAAACAATAAAAATCGAGCAGAAACAAATGAAATAAAGACTAAAAGACAACAGAAAATATCAATGAAAGAGCTGGTAAAAGGGTAAACAAAATTGATAAACCTTTTACTAGACTCATCAAGGGGAAAAAAAAAAAGAGAGAGAGAGGACCCAAATAAATAAATCAGAAATGAAGGAACACAATTTACAACTGATACTAGAGAAATACAAAGGATCAAAAGAGACTACTATGAACAATTATACACCACCAAATTGGACAACTTAGAAAAAATGGATAAATTCCTGAAACATATAACCTTCCTGAATCACGAAGAAAGAGAAAATCTGTACAGACGAATTACTAGTAAGGAAACTGAATTAATAATCAAAAACTTCCAAACAAACAAAAGTCCAGGACCAGATGGCTTCACTGGTGAATTCTACCAAACATTCAAAAATTTAATACACACCCTTCTCAAAGTCTTCAGAAAAACTGAAGAATAATGAATACTTACAAATTCATTTTATAAGGCCAGCATTACCCTAATACAAAAGCCAGACAAGAACACCACAAAAAAAAAGAAAATTATAGGCCAACACCCCTGATGTGCATAAATGCAAAATCTTGAACAATTATTTGCAAACCCAATTCAATGTTGAAAGGACCTTGCATAATGATTAAGTGGGATTTATTCCTGGGATGAAAGGACGGTTCAACATCTACTAATCAATCAATGTGACACACCACATTAACAAAATTAGGGATAAAAAATCACATGGTCACCTCAATAGATGAAGAAAAAACATTTGACAAAGTTCAACATCCATTTAAAATAAAAATGCTCATCAAAATGGGTATAGAGGGAATATACCTCAACATACTAAAGGTTATATATGACAAGCCCACAGCTAACATCATGCTTATTGGTGAAAATCTGTTGCTCTACATCAGGAAAATGCCAAGGATTCCCACTCTTACCACTTTTATTCAACATAGCACTGAAGGTACTTACCAAAGCAATTCGGAAAGAAGGAGAAGAAGAAGGGGAAGGACGGAGAGGGAGAGGAGGAGGAGGAAGAGGAAGAGGAGGAAGAAATGACAGGCATTCAAACTCGACGGGAAGAAGTAAAACTGTCACTGTTTGCAGATGGTAAAATTTTACACACAAAAATCCCTAAAGACTCTATCAAAAAACTGTTAGAACTAATAAGCTAATTCAATAGCTAATTCAGTAAAGTTGCCGGGTACAAAATCAATACACAAATATCTACTGTGGTTTTATACACTAACAACAAATTATAGGGAAGAGAAATTAAGAAAACAATCCCATTTACAATTGTATCAAAAAGAATGAAATACTTAGGAATACATTTAATAAATTCAAGGAGATGAAAGACGGGGACACTGAAAACTATGATAACAATACAAAAATTGAAGACACAAAGAGAAAGATATTCCATGCTCATAGGTGGGAAGAATTAATATTGTTAAAATGCCCATATTACTCAAAATAACCTACAGATTTAACACAATCTCTATTCAAAATTACAACGGCTTTTTTCACAGAAATAGAACAAACAATCCCAAAATTTGTATGGAACCGCGGAAGATCTCAAATAGGCAAAGCAATATCTGGAAAGAAATAAGCTGGAGTCATCATGCTCCCTGATTTCAAAGTATATTACAAAGTTTTAGTAACCAAACAGTATAGTATTGGCATAAAAACAGACCCATAGATCAATGGAACAGAATAGAGAGGCCCCAGATAAACCCATGCATATATATGATCAATTAATTTATGAAAAAGGAGGCAAGAGCATACGATGGGGAAAGACAGTCTCTTAATAAATGGTTTTAGAAAAACTGGATAGACACAAGCAACGGAAGAAAATTAGACCACTATCTAACACCATATACAAAAATTAACTCAAAATGGGTTAAAGACTTGAATGTTAAGACTTAAAGCCATAAAACTCCTAGAAGAAAACGGACAGTCAGCTATTTGTCATCTCTCTTGGTGATGATTTTTTTGGATCTGATTCCAAAGTCAAAAATAAGAAAAGCAAAAATAAACAAGTGGGACTGCATCAAACTAAAACCTCCCTGAACTGCAAAGAAAACTACAAGCAAAATGAAAGGGCCACCTACCAAATGGAAGAAGATATTTGAAAATCACATATATGATAAGGGGTTAATATCCAAAATATGCAAAGAATTCATACAACTCAGTAATAATAAAACAAACAATCCAATTAAAAAATGGGCAGAGGATCTGTACAGACATTTTTCCAAAGATGATATACAGATGGCCAATAGGCACATGAAAATATGCTCATTATTACTAACCATAAAGCAATGGAAATCAAAACCTCAATGAGATATCACCTCACAACTGTCAGAATGGCTAATATAAAAAAGACAAGAAATTAGTGTCAGCATAAATGCAGAGAAAAAAGACTCTCGTGCACTGCTGGTGGGAATGTAAATTGGTGCAGCCATTAGGGAAAACAGTATGGAGGTTTCTTAAAAATATTAAGAATAGGACTACCATATGATACAAAAATTCCTCTTCTGGATATTTATCCAAAGAAGACAGAAACACACATTTGAAGTCACATATGCACCCTTACGTTCACAGCAACATTATTTACAATAGCCAAGTTTTGGAAATATCCTGTTTCCATCGATGGATAAATGAATAAAGAAGTGGTATGCATATGATGGAATACTCAGCCATAAAAAAAAAAAAACACGAAATATTGCCATTTGCAACAACATGGTTGGACCTTGACGGTATTATGCTAAGTAAAATAAGTCAGACAGAAAAAGACAAATACTGTATGATTTCACCTACAGATGGAATCTAAAAAACAAAACAAATGAATAAACAAAACAGATACAGAGAACAGATTGGTGGTTGCAAGACAGGAGGAAGTTTGGGGGCTGGGAGAAATGGGTGAATGAGGTCAAGAGGTACAAGTTTCCAGTTATAGAATAAATGTCATGGGTCTAAAATGTGCGGCATGATTACTACAGTCAATGATACTGTGTTGCATATTTGATAGGTGCTGAAGGAATAAATCTTAAAAGTTCTCATCACGAGAAAAAAATTTTGTAACTTTGTATGGTGATAGATGTTAACTAGACTTACCGTGGTGATCATTTCACAGTGTATGCAAATATCAAATAATTATGTTGTACCCTGTAATGAATATACTCTTATACAACAATTATACCTCAACTTAAGAAAGGCATGTGGTATTTAGAAATTCTTGTAATAAAGATGTGTCAAACTCATACACACACAAAATAAATAAAACCACCACAGCAAATACTGCATTTTGTGTAATCATTATAGTAATTCATTTGAATTCTCCATTTTCAAATGCTGAATTGTGCCATATTTTAAGGCTTAATTACTCAAGTACTTATTTTACTAAGTGATTCTTAAGAGAGGAAATACATTGGCCACAAATATTTTAAACAATGCTCAATGAAGATTTTCCTTCCTTTTTTAAAGTAATGGTTCTGTACTTGAGAAGTTGTTACCTTAATTATCCCAGATCTGATATAAAATTTATGTTCTTATAGTTGAAGGTGAAGATTTTTTAAAACTTTGAAATAGTGTTTTTATGTTTTTCCTGAATAGATATCACATTTATCCATCTTATCACAATATGATATATAAAACAAAGTAAGAAATGCATTATCATAATGGTATAATTAGCATCTAAAATGTTCAATATTATTTAGAAGAATATGCTTATTGTATACCTTAAATGTGTTTATGTACAAACACAAAAATATGGACAAAACTACCTATAAAATGATATAGGTCTTTGGAATGCACAAATGTAATATTCAATGTTTTAGTCATTTGCTAGAGGCCAGAAATGTCCATAATATGTAGTTATTTGTGTGTTTTTTTGAGAGAGAGACATTTCAAAAGCATACAAGGGTGTACAAAACCAGTTACTTAGCTATCAAATACACCTGCCAATCAAGTCCCACCACCTCAACAAAATTTGGTTACTCTATTTTGGTCTTATTTGAAGTCAGATTTAGTTAATACGATGTTAACATCACTATGCTACTAATGTAATTTTAGGTGGCAGACGTTATTTGTATTAACTGTGATTTTATTCTATATGTAGAAAAATATTACATGTCTAAAAGGACGACTTCTATTTACATGGAGGTGGAGTCTACAGCATATTTGTAAACTTGGAGATTTTCTAAAGGCTCATGACATATCTTTTCTAAGCGCCAAGAGTTTGCTTTATAAGGACTATATTACTAGGATGACAATACTGTCACTAAATACTCTGATTTTTATTACACCCATTTAAAATATGTCCAACTTGCTAGAGCATGTCTTACCATTAAGCACAAACGAGCTGAATTTTTCAACATCATTTTCCATGCAGTATTACTATTCTTAGGCAAATATTTCTTCCATAGCTAATAACTGAGCATTCTAATTATAAATAGTACCATAAATCGCTGGAATCTATAATAAATAATGTTTAAAGGGTCAAAGAATCTTACAGGCAATTGGCCATTTTTACACTGGAATAGCAAAACATACAGCTTTTCAATACAAAGTATAAGAGCTTTCTATTCAGGCAAGCATATAACCTATCAAAAAGCATGTTGACTCTGTATTTGGCAAGGTAAAACAAAGCAAAAAAAAAAAAAAAAAAAAAAAAAAAGAGAGAGAGAGAAACCTGTTAGGCTGTGTAAACTATTTTGCTCTGCCAAAGAAGAAAATAGTTCATATTTCTCATTATATGCATGCACAGTGCGTCCCTGCTATGGCATAGGTATTCAGAACCGTAGAGATCCAGAAGTTCTGAGATATTGTGAGATATAGAGATCACCAATATATGAGATTATATAACACATGTAAACTCACCCTTCTAATCTCACATCCGGAAGACTTCTGTTAAGGGCAATCAAATCACTGGCCATAAGGTTAAACTGATTGATTTTAAACAGTTCTTTCATTTTCTCCTGGTCATCTTTAGGAATCAGCACAGCTTTTCCCATTTCTCCTGGCCCTTCTTGGTTTCTTGAAATAACAGCTGTAAGACACACACAGGTACAAACACACATACAAACACACAGATAATGGACTGAATAAATAAATTCATGTGTTAGATTAGATTCTGAAGTCTATTATTTATATACTGGCTCAATTATATAATCATCAAGTCTTTATTGTTTACTTACAAACCATACACTACACTGATGAGACAACCTATTTTAATTCATTATCTCAATGCTGCATGTTATCTTTTAAGTCTAAACATATTACATGATTTATTAATCATTTAGACTTGATAAGCAATACAAAGCATCGAAACTTAAAACTTCTGTCATATTTTTAAATATAAATCATTAGAGAAGGGATGAACTCAGGCACTAGGCAGACAAAACTGTGCAAAATAAGAGAACTTTTGAAAGTATACCAAGATAAATTTATTTTCACATACAATTAAATGGTTTGATATTTAACATATCTACTCCCATTGCATCTTTATAAAAGCAAGCAAGGGTGATAACCCATCTCAATTGCAATTTGATTCCTCTGTCAAAGCATTTTCAAAACATAAAAGAATTTTCATAGTGGTGACATATAATTTCAAATGTCAAGTTGGATTTGGACACTATGTGCTCCGTAACTGGAACTTCACAAAAATATTATGGGCTTGACTATTTATTAAGAGAACTCAGGATCCCATATACAGGGTAATGTTCTGGTCATTTCCCCACAAGTTATCACTACACTAATATCCCCTCTAGCTCCAAAATGCATGGCTCAATATGCGTGTGTGTGTGTGTGTGTGTGTGTTTTCATGCATATGTGTATATGTATGTAAATATATAATAAAAAAATTCCAGTCAATCCTAATGGACCCTTAATTTACTCTTCATAAT
The DNA here is from genome assembly GCF_002007445.2 of Ailuropoda melanoleuca. Classification (NCBI taxonomy): domain Eukaryota; kingdom Metazoa; phylum Chordata; class Mammalia; order Carnivora; family Ursidae; genus Ailuropoda; species Ailuropoda melanoleuca. The sequence goes on along the minus strand of NC_048219.1, from coordinate 124,858,219 downwards.
GATGTTAAATTAAGTTAAAATGAAAGGAATGTGGTCTGGTCTTGACTCTTTCAATGTGCTGCTATTTATTTCCTAACACATTAATCTTACTAAAATTAGCTTCCCACATTATTTAAAAGGACAAATTTTTGAACCCAGAACCTTAAAAAATGTTAAATGTATAAAGGACCTAAAGCCTGTGAAAATAATTTGTAAATTATAACATTTCATAAAAATACAAATTCCAAAAAAATAGAATAAGCTTGAAACTAGAACATAATAAGCAAAATTTTGCTTCCTTGATGTTTATCATTAGAGAACATCTACCCTGATATTACTAGTACTAATAACAACTGGATCACTCCGTTGATTATTCTCTTTGAAAGGTTATCCTGACTTAGTTATGACATGATCCAGACTACAAAAGAGAATAAGTATTTCTAAGGACCTTCAGATATGGGTATGAAGAAGGAAATATGCCCAGAAACCCTCTGATATATAGAAAAACAGTAAGAATTGGGAAAATTTTAAATGAAAAAAATTATATGTATCCAACCCCAAACTATTTAAAAAGCTGTCATCTAGAGAAAGCTTATAAAGAGCCTCACTCACTTTATGAAGCAAAAATAGAAATGATGACAGGAATTTTATGAAAAAGCACATTTTAGTCAATTTAAGAAATAAAATTCTAACAGCAATATTTTACTTTGGGAGTTAGTATGGCTATTATCCCTAAAATCAGATGAAGTTGGTAGAGTTGGCTTTCAGTGAATTTGTGTTCTTGGTGAGATGCTGGACTTGGATAAGTATTGAGTTTCCTTCCATTTCTAGGGTTTCTTTTTCAATTATTTATTCCACAAAAAGGGTTTAAAAATGAATATCTGTAGTTCCCTCTGATTTTCAAGCAAAGAACATGATCAGGCTACATAATACCTAGTTACCATTAATATTTTATGAATGTGCATGTATATTCTATTTTTTTGGCATTAAGATTTCAGACCAGAATATATAATCTATGCATACAGATATAGATATGGATAGATTATATATTCTGGTCTGTGTTCAGCATATATATAGATAGATAGATAATGCCAGAAAAAATAGGATTACTTTTTTTCTGATACAAATTTTTTGAATTTTGGATACAATAGAGAATGATTTTAAAAAACATAAAATATTTCAAAAGATAGAGAAAAAAATAAAAGAAGCTCATTATCGACTTCCCAGAGATAACCACTATTAATATGTTGGTTCATATTCTTTTCCTCTCTCTCTCTCTGTTTATATATAAATAGTAAAAATATATTACTGTGTCTTTTCATACACATGGAATAATACTAGTAATACTAAAACTTGATTTTTTCCCAAGTTTTCTTGCCTCTACTTTCATGTAGATCGATCTTATTCTTTTTAGTGATTCTGTTGTATTCTAGTCAATGAACCTAAGTTTATTTAACTCATATCCCAGTTGATGAATAATGGGGTTGTTTTCAGATCTTTACTATTATAAATGATGCTGCAAAATATTTATAACAATATTATCTTCACTACAAAGAGTAATAAACATCTTTCAAGTACTTATGAGGTGCCAAACATTTTGCTATACACTTTATAGACAGAATTTCATTTAATTCTCAAAGGATAGTGATATCTAAACATGGTATGTAACTTGCCCAAGCTCACATATCTAGAAAGTGTTGAAGTGGTGATTACAACTCAAGTCTGTCTGATTCTAGACTGAAACTCAACATTTACCCGGTGACTACTTCCATACATATGTTCTTGTATACTTGTACTAGTACATGCATGGTATACATTTATAAACACAAAATTGCTGAGCCAAAGATTATGCAGTATTTCACTTAAGCATGTATTTTCAACTTAACCACCAAAAAGTTTTACTAATTAGCACTCCCCATTGCAGAAAAACAGTACTACATTCTCCATACTCTTGCCAGCATTGTGTAGTATCATTTTCTCCCCAAAAAGACAGGCAAAAAATTATATCTTAGTGTTGTTTCAATTTTCACTTTTTAATAATTCATTGTTTTAATAATAAAATGTATACATTTAAATATCATTGTTGTCATCAGCTGTTGTATTATAACTCATATGCCTATCATCTCTGTTTTGGAGAAATGGGATAAAATTCTCAAGAAAGTTTTTTTTTCTTCTTTCAGTGTCGTATGTTGTTCATTTTCTCTATTACCATATATATCCAAACCTCTTATTTTGTTTCTATTCTTAATGCCTTTGGAATTCCTATCTTTGTTGAACACAACCAGGTGCCATGCTACCAGCAAGTTCCCATTATTCAATTCAACAATCAGCCAAGGTCAAGGACTTGGCCAGGGTAACTGACAAGAGAAGAATGGGAAAACACCATTTAAAGTTGACATTTTCTCATAAAAAATGATGGAAGTTATGGGAAGAGAAAAAGAAAGATTTTTTAAAACTTAACATGCTAAAAATAAATAAATAAATTAATTAATTAATTATATATATATATACACACATACATGGTATTTTAAAAAGAAAGCATAGAGCTCAAGGGAAAACCTAAGAAAAGAGCATCAAAAGAATAGCTGTTCAAAATAATTTCCTTAAATAAAATTTAAAAAATTCTTCAGAAAATAAAAAACTGATTAAAGAATTTAAGGTTAAGAATTTTTAGATATTGGGGTTAGAGTTAAGATGGCAGAGGAGTAGGGGACCCCTTTTTCAGCCGGTCCCGAGTCGAACTGGATAGGTACCAGACCAGCCTGAACATCCACAGAATCAGCCTGAGACGCAGGAAGATACATCTGGATCTCTACAAATGAACATATCCAGCGCTGAGTATTGAGGTATGAAGCGGGGAGCCCTGAAACCGCGCACAGATATCAGTAGATAAACAGAAGGGGGAGGGAGCCGCCCCGTTCGGGCGCCAGGAAGCGGTAGCCACCTGCACCAGGGAGCAGGCGGACTCGCGGACCGGCACCCGTGAGACAGCAGACTGAGACCGTGAGCCAGGAAGCATGTGCCACCAGACTTCTCATGGAACTCCAGTGGGCTCACTGGAACCAGACTGAGACTGGGAGCTCCGGGAGCGCATGGGGGTGGCCCACGGCTGGTGGCTGGCAGTGTTAGAAACACAAAGGACAGAGACGTGCTGGCCCTGGAAGTGAGGGCTGGGACGCCGGGTGTGGGGCGCATATCCCGGGATGCAGCAGGGTTGAGCAGCACCAACAGAAACAGAGTTAAAGTGGCCAGAACATCAGTGGAGAAAGGTCCGCGATCCCTCTGTTCTGAGACAGAGACTGAGATTCGGCCACTGCTGCTATGACACTCAGAAGCGGCACAGCAAACCTACAGGGAAAGCCGCCAGAGAACAAAAGCCTGGAAATACTGGCTCACAGTGTGCCCATCCCCATCCCCCCTCGCAGGGGACACGGAGACTCTACCCAAACAGGGTTTCCTGAGTATCGGCGTGGCAGGCCCCTCCCCCAGAAGGCAGGCTGAAAAATCAAGAAGCCCACATCCCTAAGATCCCTATAAAACAAGGGCACACGCCCTGGGTCCCAGTCAATAATTTGGGCTCTGGACAACCCCGCAACCTCTCCTCATCAGAATAACGAGAAGGAAAATCCCCCCCAGCAAAGAAAAGAAAATGAGCTGTGGCCTCTGCCACAGAACTAATGGATATGGATATAACCAAATTATCAGCAATGGAATTCATAGTAACAATGGTCAAGATGATGTGTAGACTTGAAAAAAGTAGTAATGAAAATGTTAATGAGAATATAGAATCTCTAAGGGTGGAAATGAGAGTGAATTTGGCAGAAATTAAAATTTCTATGAGCCAAATGCAGTCAAAACTAGAAGCTCTGACAGCCAGGGTGAATGAGGCAGAAGAACGAATCGGCGAATTGGAGGATGGGTTAGTAGAAGAAAAAACGAAAATAGAAGCTGGTCTTAAAAAAATCCACGCCCACGAATGTAGATTACGGGAGATTACTGACTCTATGAAACGATCCAATGTCAGAATCATCGGCATCCCTGAAGGGGTGGAGAAAAACAGAGGTCTAGAAGAGATATTTGAACAAATTGTAGCTGAAAACTTCCCTAATCTAGCAAGGGAAACAAGCATTCGTGTCCAAGAGGCAGAGAGGACCCCTCCCAAGCTCAACCATGACAAAACTATGTCACATAACGTCATAGTGCAATTCGCAAAATATTAGATCCAAGGATACAGTATTGAAAGCGGCCAGGGCAAAGAAATTTCTCATGTACCAAGGCAAAGGTATCAGAATTACGTCAGACCTGTCTACACAGACCTGGAATGAGAGAAAGGGTTGGGGGGGATTTTTAAAGCTCTTTCAGAGAAAAACATGCAGCCAAGGATCCTCTATCCAGCAAGGCTGTCATTCAGAATGAATGGAGAAATCAAGACCTTCCAGAATCTCTAGGCATTGACCAATTTCGTAACCACGAAACCAGCCCTACAGGAGATATTAAGGGGGGTTCTATAAAAGTAAAAAGGCTCAAGTGTGATACAGAACAGAAAGTCACAATCTATAGAAACAAAGACTTTACTGGCAACATGGCATCATTAAAATCATATCTCTCAATAATCAGTCTCAATGTAAATGGCCTAAATGCCCCCCAAAAAACACCACAGGGTTGCAGACTGGATACAAAGACATGACCCATCCATTTGCTGTCTACAAGAGACTCATTTTGAACCTAAAGATACATTCAGACTGAAAGTAAAAGGATGGAATACCATCTTTCACGCCGATGGACCTCAAAAGAAAGCTGGGGTAGCAATTCTCGTATCAGATAG
>NC_048219.1:124852228-124853299 GCF_002007445.2 Ailuropoda melanoleuca | reverse complement strand
AAACAAAGACTTTACTGGCAACATGGCATCATTAAAATCATATCTCTCAATAATCAGTCTCAATGTAAATGGCCTAAATGCCCCCCAAAAAACACACAGGGTTGCAGATTGGATAAAAAGACATGACCCATCCATTTGCTGTCTACAAGAGACTCATTTTGAACCCAAAGATACATTCAGACTGAAAGTAAAAGGATGGAATACCATCTTTCACGCCGATGGACCTCAAAAGAAAGCTGGGGTAGCAATTCTCGTATCAGACAGATTGGATTTTAAACTAAAGACTATAGTTAGAGACACAGAAGGGCACTATATTATTCTTAAAGGAAGTATTCAACAAGTGGATATGACAATTATTAATATATATGCCCCCAACAGGGGAGCAGCAAGATACACAAGCCAACTCTTAACCAGAATAAAGAGACATATAGATAAAAATACATTAATAGTAGGGGACCTCAACACTCCACTATCAGCAATAGACAGAGCAATAGACATAGAAACAAGAGCTTTGAATGCCATAGTCGATGAGTTAGACCTCATAGATATATATAGAACACTACACCCCAGAACTAAAGAATACTTATTCTATTCAAATGCCCATGGAACATTCTCAAGAATAGATCATGCTCTGGGACACAAAACAGGTCTCAGCCAATACCAAAAGATTGAAATTATCCCCTGCATATTCTCAGACCACAACGCTCTGAAATTGGAACTCAACCACAAGGAAAAACCTGGAAGAAACTCAAACACTTGGAGGCTAAGAACCATCCTGCTCAAGAATGACTCGATAAACCNGATAAACCAGGAAATCAAAAATCAATTTAAACAATTTATGGAGACCAAAGAGAATGAAAACACAATGGTCCAAAACCTATTGGATACTGCAACGGCAGTCCTAAGGGGGAAATACATAGCCATCCAAGCCTCACTCAAAAGAATAGAAAAATCTAAAATGCAGTTTCTATATTCTCACCTCAAGAAACTGGAACAGCAACAGAGGGACAGGCCTAACCCACTGACAAGGAAGGAGTTGACCAAGATTAGAGCAGAAATCAATGAATTAGA
>NC_048219.1:124851733-124852107 GCF_002007445.2 Ailuropoda melanoleuca | reverse complement strand
TTAAACAATTTATGGAGACCAACGAGAATGAAAACACAACGGTCCAAAACCTATGGGATACTGCAAAGGCAGTCCTAAGGGGGAAATACATAGCCATCCAAGCCTCACTCAAAAGAATAGAAAAATCTAAAATGCAGTTTTTATATTCTCACCTCAAGAAGCTGGAACAGCAACAGAGGGACAGGCCTAATCCACTCACGAGGAAGCAGTTGACCAAGATCCGAGCAGAAATCAATGAATTAGAAACCAGAAGTACAGTAGAGCAGATCAACAGGCCTAGAAGCTGGTTCTTTGAGAGAATCAATAAAATTGACAATCCGCTGGCAAGACTTACCCAAAAGAATAGAGAAAGGACCCAAATTAATAAGATTATG
>NC_048219.1:124814102-124851633 GCF_002007445.2 Ailuropoda melanoleuca | reverse complement strand
AAGTTGGTACAGCCACTCTGGAAAACAGTGTGGAGGTCCCTTAAAAAGTTATAAATTGAGCTACCCTATGACCCAGCCATTGCAGTACTGGGTGTTTACCCCAAAGATACCGATGTAGTGAAGAGAAGGGCCATATGCACCCCAAGGTTCATAGCAGCATTGTCTACAATAGCTAAATCATGAAAGGAGCCGAGATCCCCTTCAACAGATGAATGGATTAAGAAGTTGTGGTCCTTATATACAATGGAATATTACTCAGCTATCAGAAAGAACGAATTCTCAACATTTGCTGCAACATGGACGGCACTGGAGGAGATAATGCTAAGTGAAATAAGTCAAGCAGAGAAAGACAATTATCATATGATTCTCTCATCTATGGAACATAAGAACTAGGAAGATCGGTAGGGGAAGAAAAGGATAAAGAAGGGGTGGCGTAATCGGAAGGGGGAATGAAGCATGAGACACTATGGACTATGAGAAACAAACTGAGGGCCTCAGAGGGGAGGGGCGTGGGGAAATAGACAGACTGGTGATGGGTAGTAAGGAAGGCACGCATTGCATGGTGCACTGGGTGTTATACGCAACTAATGAATAATCGAACTTTACATCGGAAACTGGGGATGTACTGTATGGTGACTAACATAATATAATAAAAAACATTAAAATAAAAAAAGAATTTTTAGATATTAAGAAACCAATTCACCATTTACAGTTTTTAAAATTCCCTCTATACACTCCAACAAAAGTATATCACATTGCAGAAAAATGCACCAGCGTCAACATCTAGGAAGCCGATAGGGTTAACATTTATTCTATGTGGAAAAGACACGGCACCCAGCTACATCTTAGGGCATGAAGATCAAGTTGCACACAAAAGTATTTGGTTTTTGCAATATATTCAAAGGTGCACCCATTTGCTTCGTTTCGTATTCTAAGGATAACATGTCAGTGGTAGTAAGAGTAAGTGTGATCATATTATAGAATTATCATCAATAAAAACAAAATTGCCATAAACAGTATCCTTACACCTAGAACCAGTTAGCAAGCACCTGTAATCATTCTCCTTTATTATTCTCATTTTCTTAGTGGAGAATAGATAACAACCTAATGTGTACCAGGTTAAGTGTCTCTTCCCTAAAGTTAAATATTTTTTTCTATAATTGCCCCTAATGAATGCATATTTGACATCTTATGAAATGTTTTTCTCCTTTGCATGAGCAGATCTATTGGTGTTTTTCACCTTGTTCAAGCAAAAATGAAAAAGAATGCTAAGTAATTTCACTGCAGAGCTAGCCTTTTTCTTTTTCTGGGTCTTACCTGGAAGAATGCATCTTTCTAGAAAATACTTGCTAGAAAGTATTTTACCTTCAATTAACATAAATAGGAAATGGGAAAGATTAAATGATTATGTGGCTTATCTCTGATTTTCATTATGTTTAAAAAGCAACTCCTATTTTTTTCTAACCTATTGATTTCTCTCCTCTACATAGCTTAAAAAAAAAAAAAGGTCACCTACATCCAAACAATATCATGTTCCCCCACAGCCAAACTTTAAAAAAGAAAAAGAATCATCATTGAATAATTGATTCAACTTTTCTGCTCTAACAGGCAAATGTAATACAAAAGGCAGCAAAATCTATATGGTTCCATTATTATTAATTTGAACATGAATGGAAATGTCCCAATTCCAAAGCTAGCTTGAACTGTAAAAATAATACACTGTGCTCTAAGTTATTTTCTTCCTAATTATATGGAGAAATCATTAAAAATGATAATTTGTTTCACTCAAAATGACATTGTAAAGCTTGTAGAAATATAAAAGCATAATCATTACATGTATGTGTGTATGTGTGTATATATATATATATTTCATTTTTTTAACATAGTACATACTACAAAGATTTTAAGGAGATTCACTTTAATCTTAGAATTCCTATTGATAAAAAGGATAACTACCAAAATATAAACATATGAGTATAAACAAACCAACCAATTAATCTACCAAAGGAACACTATCTATTAATTTCATTATTGGTTACGTAGATTGCATTATGAACAGTTTTTTCAGTTGCAAAAATGTCCCATTAACAATGAGCATTATTTATTTGAAAAAAGAGAGATAAGACAATCTATATCTAGGGAAAAAACTGAGTAAGAATCTTTTTAATTTTATTTTCTTTTCTTTTATATATATGTGTGTGTGTATATATACATATATTTTAAGATTTTATTTATTTATTTCAGAGAGACACAGAGAGACAGCATGAGTTGGGGGGAAGAGCAGAGAGGCTGAGAATCCCAAGCAGACTCCATACTGAGTGCAGAGCCCATCACAGGGCTCAATCCCAGGACCATGAGATCATGACCTGAGCCAAAATCAAGAGCTGTACATTTAACTGACTGAGCCACCCAGGTGCCCATTAGGTTGATTTAAAGTAATAACTTTATTCTGTTAAAGAACACAGTAATATATGATGTTGGTAAAAGCATGATATTGGACCAAAACCTAATGTGCCATGCCCTCCAGGAAATTACTTCAAACTGTATTTCTATTCTCAAATTTACTCACTTGTTAATTTCTGTCTATTTGCCTTTAAAAGCTTTCTTTTTAGTAACACTATAGCTTTTTCTCTCACTTTTATAACTTCTAATTTGTCAACTGTAATAAATTTAAAACCCTGACTTTCAGTCTCTCTCATCTTTGAATATTCATACTCCATTGCTAATAAATCAATTTCTCTAAGACAGTGTTTTTGGCTTGCCAATCATAAATGTGTTTGTGGGGGAGTCAGAGATGAGGAAGTCAAACCATCACTGGGACACACTTCTACCATCCAAACCATTTTGCCTTCCCTCAGGGTTCCCTGGGCCATGCTCTTTTGCCAACCTAGAGACCCTGAATTTGTCAAGGGTAATTCTTATTTAGGAACAAGGAAACTTATAGTTACTTACTTAGGCCCATTTCTGTTAGAAACAATAACAGACTTCAAATATAAATATTATAGTATTGATATTATAACATGTAGCTTAATATATATTAAATAATCAAATCCATTGTATTTAATGCATAAATAAAGAGCAATTCACTTACTATCTTCTTGAAAAACAACTCTACACAACTTTTATAAATCTGACACATCAGGCAATAACATTTTTTTTCATTTTTTATCCTAGCCATATGTGGTATTCTGATTTTTGTCCATCACATTTCAGTAACTAGATTTTTATGAAGCAAGAAAGTTGTAAATAGCAAGCCCTAACTGGATCAAGTCCAGCAGACATTAGCTACTGTTTCCCAGAAGGGCCTCCCATTAGGTATTAATAAGGTAGTATTTTTACCAGCTAGCTAAGTGAGAGATCATCTGCAAAATCAAGGGGACACTGCCAAACTTTCATTTATTTTTAAATAAAAATTATATCATTTTTATGACAAACAAAAATACTACATGCTCATTTAAAAGAAAAGAAGAAAGTAAGATGGTAGAGATAGACAAAGATGAGAAAGAGAGTGGGGGCTCAGCAGGCACTATGAAAAAGAAAGTGAACAATCATTGAAACCACTGTTTGGATGATTAACTTTAATCTCTGCAGAAACATACTTATGTATTTAAAATAGAATCATTCATACACACTGAGTTTTATCATTTCATTTAGCATGATCATTATTATTAATGCTTATTTTTATCATTTAAAAAGCAATTGTGGGAATCTTTCTAAATAAATATGTGAATCCATACCTACTTTCTATTGGCTGCAAAGTATGCCATAGCTTGGCTATACCATGATTTATTTAACCAATCCTTTTTCACTGAACATTTATGTTGTTTCAATAATTTTTATTATAAATCATGATTTAGTTAATATACTTTGTTATGCATCCACCCTTATAAATTTGTCTGAAAATTTGTTTTGAAAAAGTGGCAGAATTAAATGAAGAAATTACAAATTAACCATGCTATATAGGAATTACACTTTTAATCATCTCTGACTTTCCATATATTCCTTTGCCTAGGAAGTATCTTCTATCTCTGATGACCAAAATAGTCCCTGTTCACCAATTACAACTTTAGGGAAAGGTAATTGTTCTTTTCTCCATGGTTTTAGAGCTCTTTAACTTTACTCTATTATCCTTTTATAACACTAAATTACCACTACCTGTTTACATGTTATGGCAGAGAGTCTAACTATTGAGCCCATTTTCCCTCCTATGTGGACACACAGCCAACATTCCCCAGCCTCCCCTGTGGTTGAATGGGTCTTGTAACTGAGAATGGAAACGATATGAGCCAAACCCAGGCCTAGTGATTCTTCACGCTCTTTCTCTCAATACAGCCATTCTGGGAGCCATGTTGAAAACAGCAAGGGATGGGAGGGCACCTGGGTAGCTCAGTTGGTTAAGTGTCCAACTCTGGATTTCATCTTAGGTCATGATCTCAGGGTTGTGAGATCAAAGGCTTGCATAAAACTCCATGCTAGGTATAGAGCCTGCTCAAGATTCTCTCTCTCCCTCGCCCTCTGCGCCCCACCACCTGCCAAAAGAGGAAAAAAAAGAAAAAAGAAAACACGGCAAAAACAAAAAGACAGTAACATGGGTGTACGAATCACTACTTGGAGGAGAGCCACTGACTAATAAGGTATATATATTGCATAATTTACATGAAAGAAAAACAACTCTATTTTGCTAAACTGTTGGGATTTGGGACCTATTATACCCGATTGCGCTATTTTTACTAATGCACCTCGTTCTTTCCCCTTTAGTCTATGAAGACTCACCAATGCATTCTGCCTCAACCTAAAGCCTGGTACTGTTCATTCAATCAGTGAGCAAGTTGGAAAAGATAAAAGAAAATTTTCAGACAATCTAGTTCTATGGAAAGACTGATGAACAGAGGAATTAAAATAGAAGTTTTCCCCATCTCAGAGATGAGTAAAAGTGTCCATTGTGGTATTTAAAAAAAATGAAAAACCTCTAGTTTATTAACTAGAATTTAAATAAAAAACTTAAACAAAATACTGTTTTGTATACTTGAAATTTGCTAAGAGAGTATATCACCAATATTCTCACCATAAGGAATAAAAATATTTGAGGTGATAGGTATGCTAATTAGTTTCATTGTGGTTATCATTACAAAACATACACATATATCAAAAAACCACATTGTACACCATAAATCTATAAAATGCTTATTTGTCAATTATACCTCAATAAAGCTGGAAACTGAATGAATGAATGAATGACTATCATATGCCAATGCACATAAATATTACAGTGGATGCCCATTACACATCCTCCTATAACGTTCCATATAAGAAAAAGAAACACAGCTTATAAACAATGACTCAAGAATTCTTTTTAAAAAAATATATCCTGGGGCGCCTGGGTGGCGCAGTCGTTGGGTGTCTGCTTTCGGCTCAGGGCATGATCCCAGCGTTCTGGGATCGAGCCCCGCATCGGGATGATCTGCTGGGAGTCTGCTTCTTCCTCTCCCACTCCCCCTGCTTGTGTTCCCTCTCTCGCTGGCTGTCTCTATGTCAAATAAATAAATAAAATCTTTAAAAAAATATATATATATATATCCTAAGGAAGGATAGATATATTATGTCCAAAGTTTTACCTACATAGATGATTAGTGTTATGTGTTTATACATGGAAGTAAAAATGTATATTCTTTCCCTCTCTCTGTATATACATACATGCACACACAGTAAATGCTATAAACTGTGTTAGGTACAAAGAAAACTGCAGCAATTACAAATTTCCTATACAAAAGTATGTAATGATATGGAAGATGTTCATATAATAATCTAATGAGAAAAAGGGATCGTGAAACAAATGTTACAAAATAAGTCCATTTCTATAAAAAAATGACATCTGTGATGTATAAGCACATGTCACAGTGAAGATTGGCAGTGGTTCATTGGTTTAGAGGATCTTTAACGTTCTTTCCTTAGCATTATCTGTATTTTCTAAATCAGTTCATCACCTCATAAGGTGATTTCAGCCACATATTAATCAGAAATCAGCTTCAGTGAAGACAAACACAACTCTCTGTGACAGTGACAGGTACAAAGTAAAGTAGTATTGCTGGGGGCATGAAAACAGAGGGATCAGTGCTGGGTGGAGTTCCTGAAGGAAGGAAAGCCTCTCAATGCACCCCACTGTTCATAACAGCATTGTCCACAATAGCTAAATTGTGGAAGGAGCCGAGATGCCCTTCAACAGATGAATGGATAAAGAAGATGTGGTCCATATATGCAATGGAATATTACTCAGCCATCAGAAAGAACAATTACCCAACATTTGCAGCAACATGGATGGGACTGGAGGAGATTATGCTAAGTGAAATAAGTCAAGCAGAGAAAGACAATTATCATATAGTTTCACTCATTTATGGAACATAAGAAAGCAGGAAGATCAGTAGGAGAAGGAAGGGAAGAATGAAGGGGGGGTAAACAGAAGGGGGAATGAACCACGAGAGACTACGGACTCTGGGAAACTAACTGAGGGCTTCAAAGGGGATGGGGGTGGGGACTGGGATAGTCCCCTGGGACTGCCGGTGATGGGTATTAAGGAGGGCACATATTGCATGGTGCACTGGGTATTATATGCAAATAATGAATCATGGAACACTACACCAAAAACTAAGGATATACTGTATGGTGACTAAAATAACATAATAACAAATCATTATTAAAAAATGTACATAAGATGAAAAGCAGGTAGATTGCCCATAAGGAATTATGTTTTTTGTTGTTTTTTTTCCAGCAGGAAAGTTTTTCCCAGGAGCTTCACTACAACTTGCAGCTAAGGAAAACATTTAGTGCTGAGCAAGGACAAGTAGCAAAGTTCTTGGTTTCTTTTTAGGAAAAAGCAAATTCTTAGATTAGTATAAAATGTTTTCCTTTTTTTCCCCCCACAATCATCCTTACAAAACATTCTACCCCTCTATTAAGCAGTGCTATTCTTACATACAGTAAGAGGTTGTTTGGCACATGTTACAGTCATAAATGTTTCCTGGAAACAACTGGCCCAGCATTTAAAGTGTTCACTAGGGTAATAAAATAATATTGAAATATGAAATTATTTCCTTCTACATTAAGAATGAGTTTCCTCATTAAAAGTATTTAAAAGGCCTTCATCTTGCAATGGGTCTAGTAATAGCCTTAGTTTGAGCTTTAAGTAGGAAATCCCATTCCCCTACCTCTGTCTGCCTACACTGCCAAAAAAAAAAAAAAAAACAGAAAGAATTCTTTGTTAACAAAAGCAACAATTTGGGTGCAGCTGCTTTGGGAAGCCCTTTGTAAAGGCACATTTCAAGTGGAACAATGGTCATTTTATTTATTTTATTTTGGGATTGTATTTATTTATTTGAGAGAGAGAGCATGCACACAAGTTGGGGAGGGGAAGGGAGAGGGAGAAACAGATGCCCTGCTTAGTGTGGGCCCTGCACAGGTTCAATTTCAGGACCCCGAGATCATGACCTGAGCAGAAGTCAGATGCTTTACCAACTGAGCCATCCAGGCACCCCAACAATGGTCATTTTAAAGAAGCCCCTTACACAGCCCAACATTCAGTATAAATTATTCCTAATTTACACAATGATAAACTCTAGGCATTTGATATATTATCACCCATACAATTCATCAAGTTTGCAAAAATATACCCACTTCACCCACCCCCCTACCCCCCATCCAGCATAAAGGGAAAGATAGCTTGAGGTAGGGATCTACACTAATTTTCTAGCAGTAGCTGACAGGTTGGGTCTCTGGTAAGGAGGGATTTAAAAGAATCCAATGGGAAAGTTGATGACAAGAAGTTCTGATGAAGTATATAAGTGGTCCCCTTAAAAAGAACATAAAATATGGATATTCATGTCCCATTTAATCATCCAGAGAAGGCTTCCACTGCAGAGGAACCTCTCAATCATCAGATGAACAAAATTATCTGTCCTATAGCTGTTAGTCTCTATTTTCAGGAAATCCAAGTGTCTGTTCAATGGTAAAGATGTAGTAGGCCAAGATAATATAAGAGACTATGCCTAGGTTTGACGGCATAAACTTCTCACCATAGTTGAAATGGTTACACCCAACCAGCTTGCCAATAGCAGAAGACAACACAAAGCCATTCATATCAATCAGCCAGTTGATTCTACTGGACTCCTTTTATCACCATGGGGAAATACGTTTTTTACAGGAAGAGACACATCTGGAATCTGACTTCTCTCATCACAATTCTGTCATCACCACAACTTGAAGGCTTACAAAATCCTTATTTTCCTTGGATTTTGACATAACCTTACCTCAGAAAAGGGGAAGTAATTTGTAACAAAATAAATGTGTCCATGGGTTCACCAAAAATCCACCAGTCTCAACATCTAGAAGCAGCAGACTTGGTAGAATGGAATAATTTCTAAAGGCTGCTATAGCATCTTTTGGGATACAAAATCTTGTGGATCTGTGATGATGTCCCATTGGATGTTGTAGATTTTGCACCAATATCCAATGCTTGATGTCATCTCTCCTACAGACAGAATGCACAGGTCCAGAAACTAAGGAAGATAGCAAGAGTGGCCTCTTTCAGCAAATAGGTAGAAGAACATTAGTTTCCACAGAAGAAATGCTTCCACTAGACAACACAATCTCTGTTAAATTGGAAACCCAGTATGCCCTCTGGCTATCATAAACTCCTGAAGCTATTAAACATACTGGCAGAAAAAGGGACTACGATAATGGTTGAGGTGATTGATGTTATTTAACAATAGGAAATCAGATTGCTGCCACACAACGGAAGCAAGAAGAACTATTTCTGGAACCTAGACATTCCTCTAGATTGCCTCACTTCTGTAAAAGGCCGGGTAACAGAATGATGAAGCAATACAATCAAGGCAGAAGCAATCAAAGGCTCATACCCCAGGAGTATATCACCAGATAAAGAATACTACAGCCTAGTCACTGACAGAGCTTAGAATACACATTGAATGGATGTAGCTAAAAGAATATAAAATTGTCATTTAAGGTCTCGTGAGAAGTTATGTAAGTATGGGACTATGGCAACTATATTTTATGTTAATTAAGAATTTCTTTCCCCACACTTTTTTTTAGATTTTCTTATATAAAGAGTACTAAGGTTTGCTAATATTTTAGATTTTGTTTGGGAATACAACTAAACCGACATTAATTGATGAGGCTATGGATTCATGTATCCCTTGTATTGAGACACATATAGGCTATGCTAGGTAATGGGATTCAGGTATCCCTTGTATTGAGACACATATTTTTCATCTGGAAAAGATAAGATGCTGAGAATAAAGAGCAGTGGAATGCAGGAAATTTTCAATTTCTTCCTGCAGATCCACACTCTACTCTCTTTCTCAAATTATGTCCAAGGAGGCTGACCTGTATGGGCTATATCTGCGCACTTCCTCTCTGGTGTCAGATTGGATCTGGCCAGTGGGAGGAACCAGTAAGAGTTTGGAGGGTGGCATAGTATAAAGTCAAGTTATCTACTCCCTTGGTTCTTCCTTGGGTAGTGGCCATCACCTGTCCCCAATCCAAAGGCCACAGTCTCTGTCAGGTGGCCCTCCGCAAAAAGGTATTTCTTATGAGTTCATATAATTGCTTCCTCCCTTTCCATTTAAAGACTAGGAGTAGTGATGATTTAACTCCTGATTACTAGTCCAGTGTACAACCAACCATTCCTTATTGGTTTATCTAAACTCTGTCAACTCCTGTGTGAATAGTTCTTGTATTATACTTTCCTTGACTACTTGCTTGAAATGTGCCATCTGTTTCCTGCTGATAAAAATTTTTAGAAAGGTATGTGAGAGCTGTAGTGGATAGCCAACTTACATGATAAAGTTTACAGTTAAACCACTCTAACAAGCACTTAACCCATCATTTTTTCTGTATTCAATTCTACTTTTCAATTTAACTCCTTAATATGCTTTCCTATAAGTCTTCAACATTTTGGGAAGTCATATTCTTCAAACAATTAAATAAATAACTACATATCTGTAATATATTACGATTATTTGTTGATTAATAGAGGTATTATAGCAAACCAAAAATAAAAAATTTAGAGTAAAAAAAAAGAACAATTCTAATATTTTCTTTTTCCATCCCAATAAAGTACCTTTTGCATCCCTTGGGTGCATATAGAACATTCTGGAAATCACTGTCAATAAATCAATCATAACATGCATTTCTCCTTGTCTCAAGACATTTTTCTGTCAAAAATAGTTGTTTGTTGACATTGTTGGTTGGTTGGCTGTTATACAGATACTATTTCATTTCAGTATTCACCTCTCGATGCTGAGCATGGGTTAAACTTCTTACTGATTATCCTTAATGGCATAATATCAAGAAAAAGAGAAAGTTAATGGATGGGTTTTCTTAGGGCAAAAACATGGATTAGGTTCAAGTAGTAGATGTGATAATAACATTGTCACATTTCATGGAATCAGGAGTGTTAAGATATTGTATATACATGTGTATTCTGATTTGTGGTGGTTAAAGTGGGGTTGGGCAGTATACAAAAACTGGAAAAGGAAGTTCAGAATGGTGGGACACATAGAGTGGAATCATGAAAGTACAATTTACTTGTTTTATTCTAAATATTAATCAGAATGTATTCCTTCATGTCAAAATACTGCCAGTTTCTATGATACTAAAAACATCATGAGGTTAATGAAGGTCTGTAAAGTTTACATTTCTGAATGATCAGATATAATTCTGAAAGAAAGCTTGCATATTTCACCAGAAAACTTATAAAAATGAAATTATATCAGTTCTTCAATTTAGCTGTCCAGTAATGGACTCAGATTTCCTATTACCTAAATGGTTGCTTGATCTTTAAATCAAGTCCTTTTCAGAAGCTCCAGCAATAATTGCAGGGTATCAAAATAAATGATATAAATTTGCTACAAGGGGCACCATCATGTGAAATGTAGCATTTTGATAATTATTTTTTCATAGAGAAAATTTCTACTGGAAGAAAAAAAAAAAGTCCAATGTTCTACCCAAACTGAAAGCTAACCTCAGCCATCACGTACTAATCACTACCTGCCTCCTACCGCCACCCCTTATGTTTATGTTTTGGGCATTCCAACATTTTATTGGCCATCTGTATAAACCAGCTGCTGATCTTTGTATTTATTCACAGTTATTATAAATCTTATTGCTTAACATTAACTTATACTGAGTTTTGAATTTTCTACTGCCTCTGGGCATTTTCTGTTAATTAATAATAAAAGCAACTAGGATACTAATAATGTACTATAATAAAGGATGACTTTATATAACAGTTAAAAAAATAAACTGATTGTGTTAGTTGAATAATGTAAATATGTCATTAAAATTTCAGAAATCCATCATATACATATACATCTGCCCTTTTTAAAGTATCCAAATATCCCAGAAACTCAACCATTCAAAACACTCAAGACCTAAGTCAATACTCATTTAATAAGCATTTACTGTCTGTGCCAAAGATATATGATAATTCTAAAATTTAAATGTCATAAAAATCAAGATGTTCAACCATCAATAAGGTACATGTTTAAATGAAAATAATCTTTCTTAAAACTCATCAGAACTACATGAAATATTGTCAAATATACTCTGGCTTTTATTATCTAAGCCTTGTTTTTATTTGTTTTGTCTTTTAAAGGGAATTTTGGTTACATCATAAGGTTAAAGGCATATTGTGGGTACTCACTCACCTAGACAAGCTACAGATTAAATTAGTGAACCAATATAAAATAACAGTCTTTTAAGTCTGAGGATAAACAATAACCTCTTCCTTCTTCTTTCTTTATAGTTTCCTCTTAAAATCCTTAACATTCTACCTGACTATATAATAAATATGTATATGTATGTATATAAACACATATATATGCTTATATTTATGCAAAAAGTTATATAAACACATACACATAAATATACACAGAATTCCTTGTGGTAATATTTAAAATATCTTTATTGATATTACTTTTTCTTTCACATTTGATGATCTTCACGTTTTCATAACTACATATGAAACTGTTTAATTTTCATTATGTACGCATTGATAATTTAAATCCTGTACTACTTAAAACCTATCATGATAGGTTAAAATTTATTTACAGTGATTATGCACTCGAACTTGATTTTCAGGGTAACTATGAACCTTTTGAGGAATAATTTTTTAATTTATTTTAACCTGAAGAAAAAAGCAGTTTACTCTGTCGTAGTTGCCTGCCGCTGTTTAGTAATAGATCTGGCTTTCTATAGGAGTGAGTAGTAGTAGTCACTTTAGGAAAAAGCTTTAAAATCTCTTTATATTAGGGGTTTTGTCATCCAATAGGTAATTCCATTGCAATTCATGGTCAATAGCTCTTTATTCATTGCTACTGGGAGGGGACAACTAATTTAGCATCTATCATTATATTGCTATATTTTCAGTTATTTTATATTTACTCTTCTGCATCACTGAACTAATTGGAATTATTTTCTTATTTTATAGCACACCTAGGTAAAAACACTCCAGTGATTTCGAAATGAGTTGCTTTTTTTTAAGTGCAGCTATAAGATGAGTGTTCTTTTAGAAGTGACCTTTCAGATTGCCTATTGATCATATGTTAGTTCGTCTTCCATTGCAGCATACTAAAAACATTTCACTGCCCCTTAGAACTTGTTTCCTTCCAGCACTATTTCTACACTCTGGCCCCATTTTTCCTATGTACTGTCCTATTTCATGAACTCTCCAATGAGAGACCAGTTGGGTGAAAAGACTGACAGGTACATGCGTGGCCATACTGACTTGCATTCATCAAAACCCACCCCCCATATCTTCTCAAATTATAGACTCACAATATCTCACGATTGGAAATTTAGGTGTTTTGCCTGAATGCACACAAGAGTTTTGAATAGAGAATTGCTTAGAGCTGGAGTATCTCTCTTTGCATTAGCTATTTAGAAAATAAAGTTGAGTTTACTGTGCAAGTTAGTCGTGTAAATCATCCATGATCTTACCAAGTGTTTAATACAATTTAAAGTGTAAACGTATTTGTCTCAGGAAAAACAGACTGTTGGGAGAATAGAAAAGGTAGAGTAATGCAGTAAAGTTCCTTTTCATATTAAGTATCACACCAGACTAAACAGAATCACATGATAGCAGCAACTTGCTATTCCCTTGCCTATTAACTGACATAATTTGTTCACTCATTGAAAAGTCATCAGGGATCCTCAGCTTAAGATGCTGAAGAAGGTACATTATCTCTCTTGTAACAAAGCATCTGGGACCATTACATAAAGTCATTCTTCTCATATAAAAAGGTGCTCCTAAGACTTTAAACCAAGCTATACATGGAGGTCCAAGGCAGAATTAAACATTTTGTTTTCATGGCAATCATTTTGTGAAACTCCGTTCATATTGGTCATCTTTTAACCATATAGAATAGCAAAAAGGAAGTGAGGAAGATGAAACCAAACTTTGTCAAAATGAACTGCAAAACGTTCAGTGTGATGCATTCCTTTTAGAATATAACTAAGGAATTCCTTGATCAACAAAAATTTGTTCTCCTTAGAGTTTTCCCATTTCCTCCTATTTTTTCCTCAGCTAATGTAAATTATTGAGATCTTCTCTTTGTCCTGTCAGATGCCAGTGACTTACCAAGGCAGTTTGTAGCCTTCTTTCCTACATGCAAATTATCTACTTCATGCAGATTTCATTTTTCAAGTTTGGGACAATATTTCATGAAACAATTTCAAATTCTATTCTCATGTGTATTACATGTTTAGTTATAATTGTTCAGATGTAATTGAGTGTTTACCTGTTATAAGTGTTGGACATGATGGAATTGTCTTTCACGTTCATGCCAATTCAATTCAACAAGCATTTATTTTCTTCTATACGCCAGGCTCTATTTGTGATTCTTGGCATATATCAGTGAACAATAGAGAAAAAAATTCCTACTCTGGTGTTCTTAGATCTTATAATATACATTCCCTAGTACTGCTCCACACACCAACAGTTTCCATTTCCTTCTATGTTATTCATTCGTACTAGTACCACTAGAAAGTTTTCAATGAACACTTGTGCCTTATGTCCAATAGAAATGGTAAACAAACAAGACTAACTTAAATGATGTATTATTTAAATATAATACGCTTATGTGTGCAGTCCAATTTTTTTACAAATGTATATACGTTTAACCACCATTTCAATCTGAAAGCCGAATATCCATTATTCTCAAAGTCCCCATGTTTGTTTCCAGTCACATAACTGCTTGGACTTGTTCATATGTTTTCTGTCACTATAGTCTAGATTTGTTTTTATAGCATTTGCATGAATAAAATAATATAGTATGTATTCTTTTGTGTCTGACTTATTTCCCTCAGTGTATCAAAATTCATCTATATTATTGAATATATCAGTAGCCATTTTTCTTGAGTAAACACCTAGAAATGAAATTGCTGGATGGTCTGGTAAGTATATTTTCAACTTTATAGGAAATTGCAAACTTTCCTCTAAATCACATTTCTACCATCAATGCATGACAGACCTAGTTGCTCCACATCCTTGCCATTACTAGATACTGTTATCCATTCTGATTTGGTCCTAAAAATGCGTACATAGTGATATCTCATCATAGTTTTTTTTTAAGGGTAAAAGTATATTATTCAATAGTTTTCTATAGATTTATAACTTGTAACTACTTAGACAAATGATATGGTGTCTATCTTTGTTATCTTGATCTCCATCTGACAAACCTTTGGAGGTGAGCCTATACTGAGGCATTGTAGGGGCATTAACAGGCAAACAGTTACTTTCGATCCCCTACACCATTCTAGAGAGGACTTTATAGAAACACACCTTGGGGTCCCTGGATGGCTCAACCTATCTTACTCTTGCTTTTTGGCTCAGCTCATCATTTCATGGGTTGGACATAAGCCGGCATTAAGCTCCACACTCAGCATGGAGTCTGCTTAAAGATTCTCTCCATCTGCACGTCCCCCAGCTTGCTCACTCTCTCTCTCTCAAATAAATAAATTAAATAAATCATTAAAAAAAGAAAGAAAGACAAAAGAAATTCACCTTAATNTAAGCTCCACACTCAGCATGGAGTCTGCTTAAAGATTCTCTCCATCTGCACGTCCCCCAGCTTGCTCACTCTCTCTCTCTCAAATAAATAAATTAAATAAATCATTAAAAAAAGAAAGAAAGACAAAAGAAATTCACCTTACGTTAACCTGGAAGAAATTCTTTCTTTAGGTTGACATTATAGGTGCTGACCTATGTATCTCTGTGTATCAGTTAATCATGGTCCCATTTCTAATCTTCTTTGATCTCAGAAGTTTTTATGGATGTGCCCTCTTTTTTTCATGGTCCTTACTTGTAACAACAGATCTTTTCTTGTAGAACAATATCAAATACTGATTCACATTTCTTTTCGAATACGCTTCCTTTCTATATGTAGATCCAAGTCTTTGACATGTTCTCTTCCTCCTTTAGAAGAACTTCCAAATTTATTGTACAGTCTGCAAGCAATAAATTTCCTCAATTTTTGTTTGGGAAAATGATTANATTTTTGTGTGGGAAAATGATTATGTCTCTTTCACTATTGAAGGACAACTTCATTTGATACAGAATTCTACACTGGTAGTGGTGTTTTTTTTCTTTTCAATATTTTAATGATTTGACTCCACTCTTTTCTCATTTGCCTGGATTCTGATGAGCAGCTGGCTCTAATTCTTGCCATTCCTCTGTAAAGTTCCTCCCCTCTGGCTGCCCTCAAGGTTTCTATTTGTCTTTAATTTGCTGCAATTTTAATATGAGTTGCCTAGGTGTGTGGTTTTGATGTTTATCCCATTTGTGTTTTCTGAGCTTCTGGGATCTGTGATTTGAGGAAATAAATCATTATATTTTCAACTATTTCATCTGCTCATTTTCCCTTTCTTCTTCTGTTATCACAATTACATAATGTACCTTTTACTTTGTCCCATAGGCTTGGGTGTTGTGTTTTGTTTTGTTTTCTTCTCCAATCTTTTTTCTCTTTGCATTTCAGTTTGTGTAATTTCTGCTACCTTATGTTCAAGTTTGCTGTTTCTTTCCTTGGTTATAGTAAATCTGCTATGAGCACATTGAGTGCATTCTTTCTTCTTTTACTATGATTTTAATTTCTAGTATTATCCTTTAATTTTTTCTCATAGTTTCCATATCTCTACTGACATTATCAATCTGCTGTTCCATGTTGCCTACCATTAGAGTCTGTAACATATTATAATTATTTTAAATTCCACAGCTGATACTTGCACCATCTGATCAATATCTGAGTCTGAGTCTGATAACGACTATGTTGCTTCACATTATGTTTCATATTGCTTTCTGGCATGCCTTGTAATTTTTCCTTGAAAAGGAAATTTGTACAGGGCAATAGATATTGAAGTATATAGGCCTTTACTGTGAAAATTCATGATAATCTGGCTAAAAGCTGGGTTGTCTGATGGTTACTCTATTCCATTAAAGTTATATATATTAATATAATTTTGATGCAATAAAATTCATCATTATTAAGATTATTTTTGACAAATGTTGACAGCATATAATTGCCACCAAATCAAAATATCGGCTACTTCCAGACCAATAAGTTTCATTGTGGTCATTTGCAGACAATCTTCTCCTTATACTATCAGCCCCTGATAATCACTGTAACTGTATTATGTTCCTATTTTTTTTTCTATCCTAGAATTTCATATTAATAGAATCTCACATCATTCAGTTTTCTGTGTTTTTTGTGTGTCTGGCTTCTCTCACTTAGTATGATGTTTTTGAGATTCAGTCATGTTCTTCCGCGTATCAATTTGTTCCCTTTTTATTAAATAGTATTACTCAATAAATACGTACCCAAATTTGTTTAATCCATTCACCAGTTAATGGGAATTTGATTGCTTCCAATTGCATGCTACAAGTAAAGCAGCTCTGAACATTTATACAAAGATCTTTGTGTGGATGTATTCTCTTGGTTAAATATTAAAGAATTAGATTGATAAAGCATAAGGTAAGTATATGACCAAATTTATAAGAAATTGCCAAACTATTTTCCAAAGTTTCTGTTATCTTTTTCCATCTCCACCAGCAATTACTAAGATTTCTAGTTGTTCTGCATTCTAGCCAGAACTTGGTATTTCTGGCCTTTGGCTTTAGCCATCCTAATAGATGTGTGTTCTTATTTTGGATTTAATTTGCATTTCCCTAATGCAATGATGTGGAGCATCTGTTTATATGCATATCTGCATCACATTATCTTCTTTGGTGAAGTGTCTGGTCAAATTTTTTGTCCATTTGTTCTACTTGGGTAGTCTATTATCTCTGTAAGTTATGAGTTCTTTATATATATTGGATAAAATCCATTATAAACTATATGTTCTGCAAATGTTTTCTGCCACTTTGTGCTATTGTTATTTTTTTCTTTTAAAAAACAGAATTTATAATTTTTATGAAGTTCAACTTTTCAATGTGTTTTTACTTTATGATTTGCTCATTTTTGTCCTGCCTGAGTAGACTTTATCTATCCCAAGCTACTGAACTTTCTCCTATATTTTCTTCTACAATTTTACTAGTTGTATTTATTACATACAGCTCTACAATCCATTTCAAATTAATTTTAAATAAATAAAAACTTATATTAAGATATATATATATATATATAGTTTATACGACCATATAGATAGATAGATACAAGTATCTGCATATGCATAGCCAGTTATTTTAGCACCATTTGTTGGAAAGACTATTCTATCTCTACTGAATTACTTTGCCATAGTTGTTTAAAATCAATTGACCAATAACTGTTTGTTTAAAGCAATAATAGTAGTAAGTTACTAAGTCATATAGCATATAGACAAGTGGAATGAATGAGAGAAATGTCACAAGGCTTAGGATGGAGGAATTGGTAATACTCTATTAAAGTTACTTATATATGAAGTGGTATAGCATAATTTCAAAGTACACTTAGATTAGTTTAAAATGTATGATTAGAGATTTCAACACCTCTCTTTCAATAACTGGTAGATCTAGCAGGCAGAAAATCAGTAAGGATATAGATGACCTGAATCCGAAATCAGTAGAATATAGAATCCTATGAATCAACTTAATCTAGTTGACATTTATAGAATACTCCACCTAATGACAGCAAAATACACATTCTTAAACTCACGTGGTAGACCGCAGAATACACATTGAAAGACACAGAATGCACCATAAACATAGTTTTTAGACCACAATGGAATTAAACTAAAAACAAAGATGTATGTAAACTGTATATGGAAAATTATAAAACTCTGATGAAATAAATCAGACATAAAGGAACAGGAAATGTTCCCTTTTTTTCATGGATTAGAAGACTCAATACTGGTAAAATATCAATTATTCCAAACCTGATCTATAAATCCAAAAAAATTCAATCAAAATCTCAAATACTATACATTCTACATTTGCAATCCTTCCTATCTATCTATTCCTTTCCAACTGTATAGCTAATTCACTTTATTTGATGGTCTACTCAGCAGGCAGTTACTGATTGTTTCCTATTGGATCCACATATTAGAAAGGAAATGATGGGGGCGCCTGGGTGGCACAGCGGTTGGGCGTCTGCCTTCGGCTCAGGGCATGATCCCCGCGTTATGGGATCGAGCCCCACATCAGGCTCCTCCACTATGAGCCTGCTTCTTCCTCTCCCACTCCCCCTGCTTGTGTTCCCTCTCTCGCTGGCTGTCTCTGTCTCTGTAGAATAAAAAAAAAAAAAAGAAAGAAAGGAAATGATGGAATTCATTAGATATAACTCTACTGATGGAGGTGGCTTCACTTTTCCACCTCCTAGATGCATCGTTTGTCATACTTCTGATGGTCAGGATCACTTGTTCCTTTAGTATTAAGTGGTGGGCCTGCCACATTAATTGTATGCATCGAAGGGGAAAGTGAGGACTGAATGGGCTTCAGGAACTAGTGGAGGCTCCAACAGCATTTACCTTGGTCTGTCATTTTTGGTTCCCCTACCTTGTCAACTAACCAAGAATTTTGATAGATTCATTCTAGAGCTGAATTATAAAATATGGTATCCACTAGCCACATGTGGCTATTTTAATTTAAATTAATTGAAATGAAGTAAAATTTTAGTCCTTCAGTTGCAACAGCCACATTTCAAGTACTCAAAATTCACACGGGGCTAATGGTTACTGTATTATTGGACAGTGAGAATTTTTAAACATTTCCATCACTGCAATGAGTTCTATGAAACAGCATTTTCTAGGTTCTTTATACTAATCCAAACAGACTTTTGTTATCCTGTCAAAGTTCCTTATAAACGTCAAAAATCCAAGCTTTACTAAGATCCTTAAATCTCTTCTTAGAAAAGTCTAATTCTGAAGAAACTTTCACAGTCTAATTGTTACTGTATTAGGCATATTTAAGGAAGATTTGGAGTATTGCCTTTTGTGATGAAGGAAGTGTCTTCCTTCCTAAAGGAATGATTACTAAATGATTACTAAAGATTCAAATTTCAGAATACTTCTGGAGAGATATTTCAATAATTTGATGATGTTAATGAACAGTGTACATTATCTCCCATGTTAGGTTTATCAAGATAAATACAGAAGCAAGGCTTTCCTTGATTCTGATTTATTTATAACATTTTCTTTTAACTAGGATCTGTTGCTGGATAGAAAATTATCTTCTCTTCCCTCCTACCATCATAGCACATCATCCACCTTCATACTATCTCTTGTATTTAGTGTCATGCCAAAGGTTCTGTGTTATTGTTTGCTTTTATTTATGTGTCCACCTGGCCCACTAGTTTCTGAACTATGCGAAAATGCCATAGGAGAATACCAAAACCTATACTAGGTTTCCCCGTAAAGCCTAACATATAATGCTTTGAATGGAGTGAGCACTTAATAAAAGTGCACTGAAATAATAACGTAACATTAATTTGACAAAAAAAAAATGTGTAATATGGCAAAATCTCTGTGAAAATAAAGACTTTTTAGAGTTATAAGAAACACAGGATATGATCTGCTGTGTGTTTTAAGGCTTTAAAAAGGACTTATTCATTTACTTTATTTATTTTCTTATGTATTTATTTCGAAGATATGGGCTATGTTCTCCCCAAATACCCCATGTTACACTGGGTAGACCTACTCGATTCTCTGATTCAGTTACAGCACCATTTGGTTCTCACACTAAGTAAGCTATGTCTTGCAATTTAATGCTTTTTTTTAAAGATTTTATTTATTTATTCGACAGAGATAGAGACAGCCAGTGAGAGAGGGAACACAAGCAGAGGGGAGTGGGAGGGGAAGAAGCAGGCTCATAGCGGAGGAGCCTGATGTGGGGCTCGATCCCATAACGCCGGGATCACGCCCTGAGCCAAAGGCAGACGCTTAACCGCTGTGCCACCCAGGCGCCCCTGCAATTTAATCTTTATCATTAATAAAAGTACTATTTTAGGCTGCAACTGCTAAATCCTTTCGTATTTTTCAATTTCTTAGAACTCATGTAGGGAAGAAGGTTGCAATTTCTTGGTATTCCTCATAGTCCTTGCCACCAAGGACTTGATATCTATGCTACTAAGTTTGGATTTATCCTGGAGGCAATAAGAAGTCATTAATAGTATTTGAACCACATGGTGTAAGTATAGTGTTTTATAACTAATCAGTAGCAGCAAAGGGAATGGTTATTTATGATAAAAATGAGAAGAATATCAGTTGAGAAAATATTACAAGATGACAAACATTTCTGTCTACACAAATCTTTAAGTCTCTGTATATGTAAGAGATGGGAAGGCTTTGAGTACCATTTCAGTTGTTATTTTTAATTGAGTTTGAGATTACTATAAGCCATTTCAATGACACTGCCCATAGTCAGTTGGAAAGATGGCATGCTTCTAATGAACTACCTCTGATCACAATAAGAGTATTTGTCTCTTTTCTCCACTCTATCAATTGTGATAGCTAGATATGTTTCAGAACCAGAAGCCAGAAGGGAAGTGTCATGTACTTAATACCAGGGAAGAGTCAGGGGAATGGGGGTTAGAGAGATGAAAAACACTATCCAGAACCTATGATTTTATTTTCTTAGAATATGCTATATAAATTCCATTGGAAGACTTAAAATTTTATTTTGACTTGTTTGTCCAAAGAAAATACATATTTTTATAAAAGTGATATCTAAAGAATAAATATAATATATAAATATATATATAATATATAAATATAAATATAATTCTTCCTTAATAATACATACAATAGATTCCTGTTCTTAGATCTGCGAAGAGCCTCAAATCATTATCTTACCTAGCACCATGCTAATAACATTATCAACCAAATTTTATAGATATGTTACTAGAATAAAGCCAATTATTGTAATCTACATATTTTATGGTTTGTAGGAACTGATAAATGCACTTTGAAAATGACAATATTTGGGGAACTTGGGTGGCTCATTCAGTTAAGTGCCTCCCTTTGGTTCAGGTCATGATCCCAAGGTCCTGAGATCAAGTCCTGTGTCAGGTGGTCTGCTCAGCAGGGAGTCTGATTCTCCCTCTCCTTCTGCCCCTTGCACCCACCTGTTCTCTCTCTCTCTCTCTCAAATAAATAAATAAGATCTTTAAAAAAAGAAAGAAAATGACAATATTCAAGTTATAAGTGTTTATGCTTAATTATTAAATCTTTCATAGGGTACAAAATCAGAACCATTTTATTAAATATTACAAATATTAAAGCCAGTGTATTTTAAATTATGTGAATTATTTAATTTCTTATGACTTATTCAGATGAAATTATGCAATTCTAAATTACCCTATAAATAATCCATATTATTCACTTTTTTGAAGTTTAATAAATGGAACATTTTTGGGTATAACACATGAAAAAACAGAACTGAATGAAGAAAAATAATTCTTTTTTCTTCTTGCAGAGAGCCCATATGCATTATGCATAATGAAAGAGATTTGAGGACAAGAATGAATTGGGGGTGGAATGCAAAAATGCAAAAATTAGCTTATTTTTGGCAATCATTTGAAAGTAAATATTAAATCAAACCTTTTAAAATAGGGATTTTGACTCTTCTTTGCTCCATAGATCCCTTTGGTATTCTAGTTAAGCTCTTCTAGCTCTTTTCAGGNCTAGTGAAGCTCTTCTAGCTCTTTTCAGATTAATGTTTTAAACAGAAAAATATGTAGGATTACAATAGAAACCAATTCTATTAAAATATAATAAAATGTTCATAAAAATGTGTGAGGCAGTAACATGGATTCCTCTCAGCTAACACATCATGTAACATGATCTAGTAGCAAACCTAGTATCTCCAATATTTATGAAGTAGTGATGAGACTAAATGATACTTAAAGATATTAGAACATCTAGACAATACGCTGACAAATGAAGAAATCAAAAAAGAACAGCCACTGAAAATGTCACTGCAACATTAATTGGCTATATATGAACAACATAGGTGAGATCTATTAAGTCCTAGACATTTGCAATAGGAATTCTCACTTTGAAAACATTTCTCACCTCCATCAATTATNAGTCCTAGACATTTGCAATAGGAATTCTCACTTTGAAAACATTTCTCACATCCATCAATTATGCATCAGGTAGAGCTAGTAAAGACATTCATCTTCCATATAAAAGTATATTTTTATATTAAAACAAAAAAAATTCAGCTTTTTAAACTGTACCTTGAGTCAATGAAATATGCATAGGTANTGCATCAGGTAGAGCTAGTAAAGACATTCATCTTCCATATAAAAGTATATTTTTATATTAAAACAAAAAAAATTCAGCTTTTTAAACTGTACCTTGAGTCAATGAAATATGCATAGGTATTGGGAAATTAACTGATAGGAAACATTGCACAGTGACAAAAATAGTAATATGCAGTATATTATTTTGAACATAAAATTACTTTATCTTTTTTCCTTAATCTAACAAATAAATTAGTGTCTTATGGATATAGGTTATGTGAGACTGAAAGTTGTGGAAATGGGAAATATTGAAGATAAGGCCAAGCAAGATAGCTAATTGGGAGAAGAATAGTTTCCATTTAGACCAAGAGATTATGTTAAGTGAATAATATTTTCCTTTGAAAGTGAAGTCAGTCTGCCAATTAAATATCGTACAAAACTACTCAGTGCCAAGTTAAATAGTGAAATACACTTTTGGGAAACAGGAAAGAGGGAGAGAAGGAGGAAGGGAGAGAAAAACAGAAAGAGTCCGAGACAGAGAAACAGAGAAAAAGAAAAATTGATTACAAAATTATAATACACCAATTAAAATGAAAATATTAATTTTTATTTGAACAGAAACTTATTTCCTCAATGAAATAGGCCTTTAGGCAATTTTAAGGAAGAATTACTGCTGGCAAATAATGTTTACATATACTATATTATTGTGTCTTAAAACTAATGCCTTATTAATTGCAAGAGCCTAGGGTAATAAAGGATAAGAATAGATGGCGAAGCCATGCAGCATTGCACCAAGGCTTTGAGAGTACAGCAAATAACCTCAGTGGAGAACAAGACATCACTCAAATATTTCCTTTCTTCACTGAAATTTTGCTCTTCTTTCTGTGAAGGCACTACACTTTGCTACCCTGGAAACTGCCTGGTGGCCTAGTTTTATAGGAATTCATCCAGCTAACTTTAATGGGCTATTGAACAGCACTGAGTTTTACACAAACATACACAAAAAAAACAAGCTTGAAAGAAACAATAATAACAACTTATCTATAGAGAACATGTGCTTAGTTTTATAGGTATTTTACATTTATGAACTATGAGATAACTCTTCATGCAATACCTAAATGCAATGCAAACACTAAATAGTGGCAGTCCTTCCACATAGTAAATAGCCACAAAATCACCACATCAAAAGACCTGACTTTTACAACACCAACAGGAAGTTCAATTTATTGCCTATATGGCTATATTTACATACTGCTTTTATTCAATTTAATAAGCATTTTGTTCTGTTGGGGGGAGACTATTATTTAGAACAAGATTACGTGGGTTTGAGCTATGCTCTGTGATATAATAATTATACCAAAGTATATGTATATTGGGCAAAGATTTTCACCATCATATCATAAATTTTCTCATTTGCAAAATTAGGAGACAATAACTATCCTGTGAAATATCTAGAATCACCATTAGATTCAAATGAAATAATGTATGGCAAAATGTTTTAAACATTACAGGGTACTTCATAAATGATTTTATGTATTTATGTTTATTTAACCATTTTATATTTAATGTGGAATCTCTTCCAGGAAATCTCCTGTAAACTCTTAGTTTAGACTATTATCCTTCTTTGTGGTTATATACTACCCTGTGCAAATGTTAATAAGAATATTTATATAGCTAATTTATCTTCCTCACCAAACTCACACAGAAACTATGTACTATTCATTCTTGTAGTTGTACAGCAGAGTATATTAGAGATGCTAAGCAAACACTGCTGAATTGGATTAAGGTAAAATTGAAAACTAAAAAAAAAATAAGGGATTGTGAAGCCAGTGGCAGAGACAGAGGATCCTACACTTGTTTTGTCCCATGAGTACAACTATGTAACTATCAAATCATCCTAAACAGCCCAGAATCGACCTAAGGACTGGCAGAACAAACTCCATAACTAAAGGTAAAGAAGAGGCCACATGAAAGAAGGTAGCAAGTGTGGAAACACAGTTTTGAAAGAGAAATGGGTCATGGTCAGTGTGGTGGGGAGCGAGCCAAGGTCATGGAGAAGGGTGAGAGATAAACTAACAACAACACAGGGGAGAACACAGGGAAAGCAAATCCCCATAGCAATTGGCTTGGAAAGTGAGAGGGGCTGAATTTCATGAGTTCTTGCACCCTGTGGGGCTTAAAGTCTAGAATTCAAAAGGTTAGTGTGCTAAAGGTCAGTGTCCCCCCACTGGAGGGCTATTCTTGGAGAGAAGGCAGGACAAACAGCCTGCAGGCATACACTGTGGAAACAGCAATTTGAAGAATGACTCAAGCATACAGGGGGAGTTATTTACTCATCTCAGAGCTTGTCCAACAGAAGCAGCATTCACTAAGAGACCCCTCTGGGAACAAAGAAATTGGCAGGCACCATTTCCTTCCTTCACCCCTCGGAATAAGCACAGGGCAGCCTGCAGGAACTAGAGCAGTGCCAACGCTAGCTACTTACCTTGCTTACACCAAACCCTGCCCCCACATGCTCTGAAGGAACCATCCCTTCCCAGTAATACTTGTCTTAGTCCAAGTGCAGCAGGACCCTTACTCCAGAAGACTGTCATAATCCCCTGAACACACAAGTGTCCTGACTCAGGAGTTTTGAGGGGCCTCAGTTCTGATGACAGTGGTGACAGGGTGCATCTCACAAGCACACCAGAACACATCTAGTTAAAATGTGCCACCATTTGGTCCAAGGACCAAACACTGCCCACAACAGGGAAAGAGAGCCTCGGCAGACGACTGGCCTGATGGACAAAACAGCCACAACATAATAGCAGAGGACACTCAGCACTCATTGAAGATACTCCTTAAAGTTTCAGGTCCTGGGAACAAGGAACACTACACTGTAAGGCACTATAAGACCTCTTCATAAGGCTATTACCGTCAAGAACAGGAGACACAGGTAACTTTTCTAACAGACAGAAAAATGTACAGAGACTTAGAAAAAATGAGAAGGTAGAGGAACTTGTCCCAAATAAAAGAATAGGTCAAAGCCAGAGTCAGAGATCTAAGTGAAACAGATATAAGTAACATGCCTAATAGAGAATTCAAAGAAAAGTTCATAAAGATATTTACCAGACTTGAGGAGAGTGGAAGATATCAGTGAGACCCTTAACACAGAGATAAAGAGTAACAGAGCAGAGACACAGGGTTCAATAAATGAAATGAGAAACATTTTTGATAGAATGAAGAGCAGGCTGGAAGAAGCAGAGGAATGAATTAATGACCTTGAAGACAGAGTAATGGGAAATAAGCTGACTAAAAGAGAGAAACGAATTATGCAAAAAGAGAACAGACTTAGGGAAATCAGTGACTCCATCAAGCATAATAACATTTGCATTATAGAGATCTCAGAAGAAGAGAGAGAAAAGGAGGCAGAAAAATTATTTGAAGAAATAATAGCTGAAAACTTCCCTAATCTGGAGAAGAAAACAGACGTACAGGTCAGAGAGGCACAGAGAACACAACAAAATCAACAAAAGTAGATCTACACAAACAGATATTGTAATTAAAATGGCAAAATGCAGTGATAAAGAAAACATTTTAAAAGCAGCAATACAAGGCACACCTGGGTGACTCAGTCGGTTAAGCATCCGATTCCCAGTTTCAGCTCAGGCTGTGATCTGATGGGTCATGAGATCAAACCCTGCATCAAACCCCCCACTCAGCAGGGAGTCTGCTTGAAGATTCTCTTTCTCCTCCTCCTCCTCTCTCTCTCCCCCCTTTCTGTCTCTCTCTTTCTCTGAAATAAATAAATAAATCTTAAAAAAAAATAAATAAAAGCAGTAATACAAAGAAGACAATTACATACAAGGGAAACCCCATAAAGCTATCAGCAGATCTTTCAGCAGAAACTTTTCAAGCCAGAAGACAGTGACATGATATATTCAAAGTGCTGAATGGGAAAATCTGCAGTCAAGAATATTCTAAACAGCAGGGGTATCATTCAGATTAAAAGGAGAGATAGAGAGTTTCTCAGACAAACAAAAACTAAAGGAGTTCATGACCACTAAACCAGCCCTGTAAGAAATATTAAAGGGGACTCTTTGATTGGAAAGTCTAAAAGTGACAATATGAAAGTAGGAAGCACAAAAGCACTAAAAAGAGATACTTCTGTAAAAGAAATCAATCAGGGAATCACAGAATAAAAGGACATAAAATATGACACCATATACCTAATGTGTGGGGAAAAGAGGAGTAAAGAATAGGTTGAAACTTAAATGACCATCAAGTTAATATACAATGGTATATGCCAGAGGATGTTATATACAAACCTAGTGGCAACCACAAATTAAAAACCACTAAAAGATACACAAAGAATAAAGATAAAGAAATCCAAATATATCGTGAAAGAAAATGAGCAAACCATGAAAGAAAGAGAAGAAAGGATTAGAGAAAATCTCCAGAAACAAAATAAGTAATAACATGGCAATAAATACATACCTATCCATAATTACTTTGAATGTAAATGGACTAAATGCTCCAATCAAAAGACATAGGGTGAGAAAACAGATTAAAAAACAAAACAAAACAAAAAACAAGACCCATCTTTAAGCTGTCTACAGGAGACTCATTTTAGACCTAAAGACATCTACAGATTGAAAGTGAAGGGATGGAGAAATATCTCATGCAAACAGATGTCAAAAGAAAGCCAGAGTAGTAGTACTTACATCAGACAAATAAATGTTAAAATAAAGACTCTAACAAGAGACAAAGAAGATAATATATAATAATATAGGAGACAATCCAACAAAGAAGACACACTATAAATATTTATTCACCCAAATAAATAAAACAGTTAATAACAAACATAAAGGAACTAATGGATAGTAAGATAATCAGTGTAGGGGATTTTAACATCCCATTTACATCATGGATCAGAAAATCAACAAAGAAACAAAGGCTTTGGATGACACATTGGATCAGGTGGACTTAACAGATATATTTAGAGCATTCCATTCTAAAACAGCAGAATATGTATTCCTTTCAAGTACACATGGAACATTTTCCAGAAAGATCACATATTAGGCCACAAAACAAGTCTCAACAAATTAAGAAAGATCAAAGTCAAGTCATGCATCTTTTGTGACCATACAGTATGAAACTAGAAATCAACCAAAAGAAAAAAATCTGGAAAGACTACAAATAAATGGAGGTTAAATAACATGCTACTGAATAATGAATGGATCAACTGAGAAATCAAAGAAGAAATCTGAAAGTATATGGAAACAAATGAAAATAAAACACAACATTCCAAAAGTTTCAGATAAATTTCAAAGTCTCAAATGCAGTTCTAAGAAGAAAGCTTATAGCAATACAGGCCTACCTCAAGAAGCAAGAAAAATCTCCAATAAACAACCTAACCTTGTACCTAAAGGAGCTCGAAAAAGAAGGACAAACAAAACCCCAAACCAGCAGAAGGAAGGAAATAATAAAGATTAGAGCAGAAATAAATGATATAAAAACTAAAAAAATCAGTCAAACTGATAAATGAAACTAGGAACTGATTCTTTGAAAATATAAATGAAATTCATTAACCTCTAGCCAGATTCATTAAAAAATAAAGGACTCAAGTAAAATTACAAATGAAAGAGGAGAAATAACAACCAACATCACAGAAATACAAACAACTGTAAGAGAATATTATGAAAAACTGCAGGCCAACAAAATTGGATAACCTAGAAAGCATAGATAAATTGCTAGAAACATACAAACTACCAAAACTGAAGCAGGAAGAAATAGAATAGACCAATTATGAGCAAGGAGATTGAATAAGTAATCAAAAATCTCCAAGTGAACAAAGTCCAGGGCCAGACAGCTTCACAGGTGAATTCTACCAAACATTTAAAGAAGAGTTAATATGATTCTTCTCAAACTATTCCAAAAAATAAAAGAGGAAGGAAAACTTCCAAATTCATTGTATGAGGCCAGCATTACCCTAATACCAAAACCTGATAGAGACAACACAAAAAAAGAAAAGAGAACTACAGGCCAGTATCTTTGATGAACACAGATGCAAAAATCCTCAATAAAATGCTAGCAAACAGAATCCAACAATACATTAAAAATATCATTCACCATGATCAAGTGGGATTTATTCCTGGGCTGCAAGTTTGGTTCAATATTTGTAAATCAATCAATGTGACATAGCACATCAATATGAGAAAGAATAAAAAAGCATATTATCATTTCAATAGACACAGAAAAAGCATTTGACAAAGTACAACATTCGTTCATGATAAAAGCTCTGAACAAAGTAGGTTTAGAGGAAACATGCCTCAATAAAAAAAAAGCCATATATAAAAGACCCACAGCAAAAACATCCTTAATGGGGAAAAACTGAGAGCTTTTCCCTAAGGTCAGGAACAAGGCAAGGATGTCTACTTTCCCCACCTTTATTCAACATAGTACTAGAGGTCCTAACTACAGTAATTAGACAACAAAAAGAAATAAAAGGCATCCAAATTGATAAGGAGGAAGTAAAACTTTCACTATTTGCAGATGACATGATATTGTATATAGAAAACCCTGAAGACTCCACCAAAACACTACTAGGGCTAATAAATGAGTTCAGTAAATTTATGTAGCAGGATACAACATCAAGGTGCAGAATCTGTTGCATTTCTACACACTAATAATGAAACAACAGAAAGAGAAATTAAGAAAATGATCCCATTTATAACTGTACCATAAATGATAAGATAACCTAAGAATAAACCTAACAAAAGAGGTGAAAGAACTGTATTCTAAATACTATAAAACACTCATGAAAGAAATTGAAGAGGACACAAAGAAATAGAAAGACATTCCATGCTCATGGATTGGAAGAACAAATACTGTTAAAATGTCTACACTATACACAGCAAAATACAGATTTAATGCACTCTCTATCAAAATACCAATAGCATTTTTCACAAAACTAGAACAATCCTGAAATTTATATGGAACCACAAAAGACCCCAAGTTGCTAAAGCAATTTTGAAAAAGGAAAGCAAAGCTATAGCTATCACGATTCCATACTTTAAGATATATTAAATGCTGTAGTGATCAAAACAGTATGGTACTGGCACAAAAATAGACACATAGATCAATAGAACAGAATGCAAAACCCAGAAATGAACCCACAATTATACGGTCAATTAATTTTTGACAAAACAGGAACAAATATCCAATAAGAAAAAATCTTTTCAACAAATGGTGCTGGGAAAACTGGATAGTTACATGCAACAGAATGAAACTGGACCACTTTCTTTTACCATACACAAAAATAAATTCCAAGTGGATTAAAAATCTAAATGTGTGACCTGAAACCATAAAAATCCTAGAAAAGCACAGGTAGTAATTTCTCTGACATCAGTCATAGCAACATGTTTCTAGATATGTCCACTGAGGCAAGGGAAACAAAAGCAAAAATAAACTATTGGGACCATATCAAAATAAAAACTTCTGCACAGCAAAGGAAACAATCAACAAAACTAAAAGGCAACCTACAGAATGAGAGAAGATATTTGCAAATAACATATCTGCTATAGGGTTAGTATAAAAATATGTAAAGAACTTATACATCTCAACACCCCCAAAACATATAATTCAATTTAAAATGGGCAGAAGACCTGAACAAACATTTCTTCAAAGAAGACATACAGGTGGCAAATAGACATATGAAAAGATGTTCAATATAACTTATTGTCAGGGAAATGCAAATCAAAACTATAGTGAGATATCACCTAACACCTGTCAGAATAGCAAAAATCAAAAACAAAAGAAACAATAAATGTTGGTGAGAATGTGGAGAAAAAAGAACCCTCTTGCACTATTGGTGGGAATGCAAACTGGTGCAGTCGCTCTGGAAAACAGTATGAAGTTTCCTCAAAAAGTTGAAAATAGAACTACCATACAATCCTGTAATTGCACTACTGGGTTTTTACCCCCAAAATACAAAAACAATAATTTGAAGGATTACATGCACCCTATGTTTATAGCAGCATTATCAACAATAGCCAAATTATGGAAAGAGTCCATCAACTGATAAGTGGATAAAGAAGATGTGATATATAGATAGACTGATAGATAGATATGCAATGGAATATTACTCAGCCATAAAAAAAGAATGAACTCTTGTCATTTGCAATGATGTGGATGGAGCTAGAAAGTAAATACTAAGCAAAGCAAGTCAGTCAGTGAAAGACAAATACCATATGATTTCACTCTTATGTAGCATTTAAGAAACAAAACAAATGACCAAAGGAAAAATAAAACAGACAAACCAAGAAACAGATTCTTAAATATAGAGAACGAACTGATGGTTCCCAGAGTGGGCTGGGTAGGGGGATGGGTAAAAGTGGTAAAGGGCATTAAGGAATACATTTCCTGTGATGAGTATCAGGTATTGTATGAAACTGTCGAATCACTATATTGTACACCTGAAATTAATGTAACACTGTATGTTAACAGTACTGGAATTTAAAATTTTTTAAAAATTTAAAAATGCTTAAGGGCATTAGTTTTTACTACAGTTTTTACTGTTTTGGGGTTTCTCTTAATTTCTCCAATCACTGATCTTTTGGTTACAGATATCACCAAAAAAAGCACAAAAGAAAGAGATAAAGGAAAATCTTCTACCCTCAAATAGTTTATAAAAAATACATTTTAAAACATATATTCACCATTTACTACCTATGTGACATCTCATTTTCTTTATTCATGTTATTTTATTTCTTCAACAACTGAGATTCTATCAAGACATAAGTAGGACTATATTATGCTCATTTAAATGGGACATGAAATCTTCTGAGCCTTTAAGTACCTAAATTTATATTTAAAATGTTGTACTTAGTGCTTTAAAAGTAGATGCGTTGAGCACTCTGTATTTATTTTTTGAACAAGCATGGGACACAATCCAAACATTCACTGGGGTGTGGCACTGAAACTAGTCATTTTTCTCTACATGGAGTCCTTCACACCAAAGAACCATTAGCCGCCGACACCCCACAAGGTTGCCTGTACTCATATCCCATGCATCTTATTTACCATGTACACGTGGTATATTTTTCCTCATTGAAAATTCAGTGCTTATTCACCTGCCCTCACATAGTTACCATTCTTAGTGTTGATTATTGAGTAAATGATGTTCCTGTGCAACTGTAAATCTCTCTTAGTCCTATGTTAACTAGTCCCTAAGTACATTTCTAGGTATGCTTAAAGCAGCTTCTGATTCTACCAAGAATAATTGTACATTTTAAGTGTTTGGCTATGCCAGTGCAATTCCAGTAGTAACAGTTTTCAGTTAATTAAGTTAATTGGAGAAGATATTTTCAGCATTCCAGGAGATATAGCCTACATGAAGCATGCATTTCAAATAGAGTAGTTGCTTTTAAACTCCAAAAGATCCATATTATAACAGACATTTTGCATATCTCATTTAGTCTAGCAAAACACCTTCACAGAAAAATATAGGGCCTCTAATACATACAAAATGTCAAACATTTGCCTCAATTTTCTTCTTAATAATTTTAATTAGTTCTTATTTTAGAACCAAATTAGTCTTAAAGAGAGCAGTGTAGAGTAATTCCTACCAATATAGATGATATCTATCAAAAATGACTGCAGTTAACTTGGTTGGGAGTTTACAATTTTTCACAAGAGGACTTACAGGCTTGAGCAGCTGGAACGTAGACTGTCAAAGCACCAACTTGAAACCATCTGAACAACCATACACAACCAAATTACAGCATTTTTTGCAGACATGAAGCATGAAATGCCTCCACTGGCAGCAAGATTCTCTGTACTTAGCTTGTGATAATAGGGTTGCCAGACAGGGCTTCTGCCTATCTAAATTTTGATAATAAACTCTCAGGGTATCATTAAATATCTGACTATTTCAAAGCATTTTCGTAATCTAAATGATCCATTTAGTTGCTGACTATTGAGCCTTTCCTGGTCACTTGGTAAGCCTCATCAAGTCATGAATTAGTATCTAAATGAAAATTAAAAATTAACTCAATAGAGTGAAAAATAAAACTTTCAGTTTAACCACCATATGTCATTTTTTGACAGAAATGACTGTAATTCTGAAGAAAAGAGTTTAACATTTTTAGAGATGAATTAAATCATTTAAAATGATTTAATACAATAATCCCCTATTTAAAAAGATGTGCAAAATGACATACAGGTTTGGATTAATAACCTTAAATTCTTCTGTTTAAGACTGTTGAAAACATAGCTTAATTATAAAATCAGAAAGTATGATATAAGCTATAAAAATGATAAAAGGTAACATCCCTTTTATTTAGCATACTTTAAAATGCCTAATACAGATTATGTATTTATATGATCATTTGCTTCAGCTTATGAAGACTATTTTGAAGGTCTTGAGTTTTTGAACCATTATAATCAATGTCTTCTCCAAGTCGACCATCTTTTACAGAAGAAACTAGCATGCCCTTTTGTCTTCATTCTAACCAAGATGAGTAGAGGATAAAAATTGAAAATAGATAATTCAAAATTATCTATATTGATAATATATATATTGAAATAGATAAAAGGGATTGACAGATACAGAAAAAATTGAAACTTATTTCTTCATTTATAAAAGTATATAAAATTATGTCAATACTAAAATTTACCTATCACAGTCAATAAAGTAAAAAAAATAAATAAATTAACTTGTTTAAATGGAGCATTCAGCATAGATTTATCTCCATCCCAAAATGGATATCTTCTTAACAAAAGTATTACGAGAGATTTTATCAAATATCTTGAGCACCGGACTTCAAATGCAACCTTAGCAGTAAAACAGAGTTAGTTAGTGTGGGGGAGGGGAAGAGGGAGAGAGAGAAAGAGAGAATCTGATGCTTAATCTCAGGACCCTGAGATCATGACCTGAGCTGAAATCAAGAGTCAGTAGCTTAACTAACTTAGCCACCCAGGCGCCCCTATGCAGTCTAAGACATTTAAAGCAATTTTTATGGTGACAACAGTTGGCTCTTGCTGAATTATTTCTTTTCATTCCTACTAATAATATTGATAATTCTATATTTAATAATTAGTCTGGCTCACCAAATTAAGAACCCTAAGCCATTATACAAAAGCTTCTAATAAAAACATTTGCTGTTTCTTCCCGTATCAAAGAAATCTTATCCAATTCAGTAGATGAAATTTGTTGTTGTTTTTTAGAATTTTAAAATTTAAAACAGTACTGATGTACAGATATTTCTGTTGGGTAATTATGACATACATATTTACATAAAATGGGACAAAAAATTAGGGGCATGTAAATGAGTACAAAAATATAATATTAGGATATAAAATATCCTAATTGAGAAAAGTTATTTTTATGAAGGTAAAGGAAATTTGAGTTGAATAACTGGAGTGACTTCCTGAATATGAACAATAAATGAGTTATGGAACAGCTTCCTGAGACTCTGGAAGAAGCTCAGTCACAGAGGTTATTTTAAAATAGACTGGGAAAAAGTGCTGAAGACACATTTTGTAGGATAGGAAATCTAGGTTTTCAAAAAGGATAGAATGAGTAAATTAAGTTTGCTATTTTTTATGAGTTTATATTTTGGGCTTACATTGATAAAATACATTTTAAATTGCAGGCAGCCAGCATTTGTCATCCCCTACCTGAGGTCTGTATTGCAGAAGCTCTATTCCAGACGACGACAGAGAGACCTGGGCTTTACTCTTTTGTCTATCCTCCACCCACAGGTATAGCATATCCCAGGTATGACAGGCTGAGAAAACACCTGGTGGGCCAAGAATAGTGGGGCCCTGACTGTATTTGCCTCAAGTCACACTTGAAGGGCAAATGTTCTTTGCTAGGGGAGGCAAACCAAGAAGACCAGAAGCTAGCACGCCCTCCCAATGTCCTGTTTATGAAGCAGGAGTGTCACTCTTAAGAAAAGTAGACCACTGTCCCACCCTCAGCTGTAGAGTAGTGAGACACAGAGACTTTGCATGGGAGCAACACAGGTTGCAAGAACAGATAAAGTTTCAAAGTTCTCCCCAAAGGAACTGACCTTGTTTGGAACAGAACATGAGGAAGGTCAAGCCTGAAGATATTCTTGTCTATAACAATGGGGATTTTGGAAGTGAGCACTAAGAGAAGACTGGTAGCTCGATGAGAGTAATGAGCTCAACTGTAGACCCCTTACAGTTCACCATAGAGAACCAGGTAAAGAGACAGTCAATAAGAGTCCTCCTGGGTTCAGGACAATCTCAAAGACCAGTCTCTGACATTATTCCTGCAAAGATGTCTGAATTTAATTGGATCAGACTCTGGAGCAATTTATATCCCCAGGCATGTTTAAAACAATAGAGCAATCAGTTGACAATTGGGTTGAAGAACAAAAATAGGTCTGATACTTTTGTGCAAAATGCTTCCCCAAATTGTTATGATAGTTTATTTTTACTTTTATTTATTTATTATTTTTTTAAAGATTTTATTTATTTATTTGACAGAGACAGACAGCCAGTGAGAGAGGGAACACAAGCAGGGCGAGTGGGAGAGGAAGAAGCAGGCTCCCAGAAGAGGAGCCAGATGCGGGGCTCGATCCCAAAACGCTAGGATCACGCCATGAGCCGAAGGCAGACGCTTAACGACTGCGTCATCCCAGGCGCCCCGATAGTTTATTTTTAAAAAAGAACTCTTACCACTACTTTTTAACTGTNTACTTTTGTGCAAAATGCTTCCCCAAATTGTTATGATAGTTTATTTTTACTTTTATTTATTTATTTATTTTTTTAAAGATTTTATTTATTTATTTGACAGAGACAGACAGCCAGTGAGAGAGAGAACACAAGCAGGGCGAGTGGGAGAGGAAGAAGCAGGCTCCCAGAAGAGGAGCCAGATGCGGGGCTCGATCCCAAAATGCTGGGATCATGCCATGAGCCGAAGGCAGACGCTTAACGACTGCGTCATCCCAGGCGCCCCGATAGTTTATTTTTAAAGAAGAACTCTTATGGGGCGCCTGGGTGGCACAGCGGTTAAGCGTCTGCCTTCGGCTCAGGGCGTGATCCCGGCGTTGTGGGTTCGAGCCCCACATCNCGCTAGGATCACGCCATGAGCCGAAGGCAGACGCTTAACGACTGCGTCATCCCAGGCGCCCCGATAGTTTATTTTTAAAAAAGAACTCTTACCACTACTTTTTAACTGTACATAGAAATAATTTACTGTGTATAGAATGCTTTTCTAGAAAACGTGCAAATATTTTTAAAATATATAGACTATGGAGGGTTAAAGCAGGATTAATGAGCAAAAGAAAATAGTGTCTGAATCTAGTTAAAATTAAAGTACAAAATAGTTTCTTCTTCCAGTCTACTAAAGAGAAAACAAAAGAAAAGAATATGAGAATATAAACAGAAGAGATGAAGGCTATGGTTACTTTGGTAAAATCAATAAGAGATGCAAGGCTATTATAAAGAATTATAGTGTATGGGACACAGCCTGTGTCCACTTGTGTTTAAACGTTTCACACTGTATTATAGTTATCTGTTTACATTTATTTACTTATAATCTACTTCATTCAAAAAGGATATAAGGCAATTTAAACATTTAAAATTTTCTGATACAAAACCATTGCCAGAAAGTGAAACAGAATTGGTAGCATAAAGCCATGGATAAGTCTTACAAAAATGCTATAAGATTTAACACAATTGGTATACAAATTTTGTTCTTTTTTTTTTCTTGACAAAGAAATGAGAAAAATATGAATAGAGTTTCACGTTTTTATTCCAAGAAAAGTATATATTGCTCTGAAGGTCAGCCTATTATTCTAGCACTGAGGTCTGATAGAAACATTTCCCCCATGTACTCATTCTGGGAATAGTGAGTAATGACAGGAAAATGGACCACATGTATAATGGAATCCTAGATCAAATTTATCAGTTCTGAACATTATTGAATTTGCAGCATTTTTCAATTGTTTCTGAAGGTACAAAATAAATATATTTGAAAACCACTGATCAACCACACTTGAGAGCAATAAAGCCTTTCAACTATTTGCAGTCAGTAAGTGATGAAGGTAGACAAATTCACAGCTAGACC
Organism: Ailuropoda melanoleuca; assembly: GCF_002007445.2. Lineage (NCBI taxonomy): Eukaryota > Metazoa > Chordata > Mammalia > Carnivora > Ursidae > Ailuropoda > Ailuropoda melanoleuca. Next base: position 124,814,826 of record NC_048219.1, on the reverse strand, counting down.
TGGACAATTAAACTCATAATGGATTATAATATCAAATCATAGTCTCACTAAAATAAAATTAATTTGAAGAAACTCCAAGATAGACTTCTGAATGTTAAAGTTAAAAAGGTCCCTATTTAAAAAAAAGTCTCTGTATAATCGGAATATAATATGTGCTATGAATTTTACAAACATGTGCCTTCAGTTAATATGCGATATATTTTAATGCTCAATGATTCAGGGAATTTTTTTTTTTAAATCAGGTACCACAGCATTTATCTAAGTTTCCACTAATCTGAGCAATGAGCCTATGGACCAATGGCATATGGGGCATTATTAGAAAAACATTTTTTTCTGACAGTCAAGGTTTCTCAGTAGTACAAAATCTGCACAATGTCAACAATCCCCATTTCCTTTCACAAGATAACAATTCATCTTTTTCTTTTCCCTATCAGGGACCTGAATTCACACCTGCAAACATCAATATAAATAACTAAATCCTCTCATGAAAAACAAATACTGATGCCACAGTACATGTGGTGAACTAAATTCCATCTGCTTCATCGCAAGCTAGATTGGCTATTTTCATCCAGAAAGATGTTCTGGTTTTGTATAATGGTATATCTATAAATTCATTTAATTTTCTTTAACCAATATAAGTTACATTATTGAGCGCATCGATCTGTAGGGTCCCTCTATATTATATTTATAAAATTTAAAAGTATAAATAGGTATATTCTGCTTT
>NC_048219.1:124799845-124814002 GCF_002007445.2 Ailuropoda melanoleuca | reverse complement strand
TAATATATATATATTATATATATATATATATATATGAGAGAAAGAGAGAAAGAGACTTCTCTATGCAAAGAAAAAAATATATATACATATCACTAAAGCAAAAAGGTAAAAGGCTACAGTCAGTTTCATATTACAGCTTGGTGTAATATTGTCTAGAGACAATGGGCAACAACCACAGAATAACTTCCCAATGTATACTACTAGTGAGACTATAAAATTAAACAAGCCAACTACAAAGTACTTAGGAAAACAGAATTTGCATGAATGAATTCTTCATTAAAAGAAATTCAGAAGGTGGGAGATGAACTCCATTTATGCATAAAGCTTAAAATACATTATCATGTGCAATCCTCACAGATGCTCTGTTGTATGAACAAAAGGAAACTGAGGCTGATTCAGGTAACACGCCTGAAGCCTACCTCAAATAAATGACAGAAGCAGAAATCAAATCCAAGACTCAGGAATCCCAAACCTTTAGCCCTTCCTTTACAACGCACCTCATCAGAGAACAGAGACTCATTCACACTCTCCTGAGTCTCTCATAAAGCCCCAGGATTTTGAACGAAGCCTCTGTCTGTGTCTCCCCTAATTTGTGAATTTGGATGTTATTATCTCTACAATTAGCTTTGTGAGGCTAAGTTGCACCTGAAAACGGTAAAGGTTCACAGGAACAAAGAAGAGTCATTCTCACAATACTCGTACAGCTTACATTAAAATTATAATTGAACTTTGTTTTACTCAGCAATTAGTTCCAATTCACAATTTTCAGTTGCCACTATTTCAAACCTNAAAAAAAAAAAAAAAAAAAAAAAAAAAAAAAAAAAAAGAGAGAGAGAGAGAGAGAGAGAACATTTTTCTTCATTCAAAGAAATAATCTCAGTTGGTACATTTCTTTCATTTAGAGTGTTTTTTATCTTTTGAGAATTAGCTCTGCCAAATATTTCTATTTCCTGAGCAGGGTCGGGGGAGTAGAAGGGTGAAGGGGGACTCAGACAGCTCGGCAAGAATATAAATATAGATCAATTGTATGCAATTGGGGTCTCTGGCATTTTCATTACAGAAAATGTTCTGTAGGAACAGGCAGAGGACCAATAACTAAGCATGACCTTGAAATTACTTGAAGGCAATTAGATTGCCTTAGTGAGCAAGAAAAAAGTAAACAGTGACAGAGAATATAGGAATTTCTTAAGCAAGAAATTTGATGTGAATATCCAAAATTGATGCTTGTGGTCAACTGCTCAAAAAAAGATTTCTAAACAATTTCAAATACAATGTAACTTATGTTGAGGAGTAAAAACACTTACTTACAAAAGAATGACATTTACAATGAAGAAGAAAATGTTTATCATACACGAAGTTTTTCTTAGTACTGATAGCATGAAATCTTACCTGAACATTAACACTGAGCTTCCCTATTATATTAGCTAATACAAATACCCGTGTTATATGTGGCATGAAAGATTTGTTTTAAATACAGGAGTTTTTCAGCATCTGTGATAGAGGCAAGGGAAAGCATTAGTATTATTGTAAGCAGTTGGGACTATAATATGATCTCTCAGAGTATATTTAAATAATTTAGGGATTATATTATACGTAAATTAAAATCAATTCCCTGAAATTTAGTGAGTTTACTTTAGAGTTGTAATACTGTTTTGTGGACTACAACTTAGTTTTGAACAGTCCTTTTCATATTCAAGATATATCAATTTAATTTTTACAAAACTCAGATAAGATTTGTATAATAGAAACTATATAGCCAAGAATTTTGTTAACCAGTTCAGCAACAAAGTCCCCATATTAAAAATCAGCTTATTGTAGAGAGAATGTCTGGGAAAGCAAATGTAAGGAATTAAAATATGATTTTGTATCACTCTTTAACTTATAATAAAACGTGACATTTACATTTAAAGTACTAATTTTGAACCATTATTTCTTGGGATTCTAAAAACAGCAACCATCAGATAGTGTATAGGCTAAATCTCTCCAACAGTAAAAATTAAAAAGTGTGTTTTTGGTTTTTGGGGGTTTTTTTTAGTGTTCCAGAGACAGCCTTTTTGCATACAGAGTAACTCATCCAAACACTTTCAATCTGCCCTCTACTCCCCCCAGATGGACAGTCTCAAAACACCTGCCCCTTTAGTCCTTAGGTTCAGAATACTGCCTTCCTTCCTTCCTGTTGCCCACAGAAACATCAAGGTTGTTATTCATCATGACACTTAGAGCTCAGCACTGGCAATCTTCTTGTGTTATTAACACCTGTCATCATCACCCTTTCTCCCATAACATCACTTCTGTTGCCTTCTTCACTTTACCAGGGACCAAACTGTGATTGCCATATAAAGGGAAATTGCAGGCAGGGATGTGGTTATCAGATGAGAGGACAAAAAGGTGCTGCTTCATTACCTCCTTCAAAGCCACTCGAGAAAGCCTGTTCCTGATCCAGCTCAGAGAATTGAACGACAATGGCACTTATTTCTTGAACCAATCATTGGATATATATCATTTGTTCCTTTGAGGGAAGGAACTGTTTGTTACAACTTCATCATATCCGTCTTAATCAACCTGCATATAAGGAATGCTCAAAACACAAGCATCCCTGCTAATTCAGAAAGTGAGTGCATCAAAGAATTCTAGATACCATTATGTTTAAGACCCTTAATTTTAAAGTGAGGAATCATAGGTACAAAGAAATTAATAGAATCAGCAATTAATTTTCAAGGTTTATGAAGTGAAAATGAAGAGAGTTTTAATATCATACATAAATTTTAACTGCTCTAGTACATAAAGTAGAGAAAAGTTCGGGCTTTGAAGCATCAGGCCAAATGTCAGCTCAGCTGGCTTGTTTCATGACTTTAGGCAAGTTACTTTACTTCAGCTTCATTTTGTACAAGATGAAAATAAAATTTATATTGTTTTATAAAACAAAGAAGATAATTAATTAAACATATGTAATAAAACCATAAGGCCGCCTGGGTTGTTCAGATGGTTAAGTGTTCAACTCTTGATTTCAACTCAGGTCATGAGCTCAGGGTCAAGACCCATGTCAGTCTCCACACTCATTGGGGAGTCTGCTTGAGATTCTCTCCCTTTCCCTGTGTCCCTCCCCTGCCAATCTCGCTCTCTCTCTCTCTCTCTTTCTAAAATAAAATTTTTAAAAAAATACAAAAACATTATCAAGTTGTTCTCCTTCTCCTTCTTCTTCTTTTTTTTAACTCTCTGGCCCACGGATATGAAGAACTCCTAATAGTTAAGAACAAGCGTACAGCTAGGGAATCTAACAGGATAAGGAAAAGTAGACAGGTTTCTAAATTTTAGCCTAGAAGCTAGGTACTAATAACCTATGTTATTTTAGAAGAAATCTGTCATATTCATAAGATGTTTAAATAAATTTTTTGGTCGCATGAATAGGAAATTTCTTGAATTAGAGCCTAGAGACTAAGAAAGCCCAAGGCTCAAGCATACTTCTTTATTGTGGTTTAACCACAGTGTCCTTTAAAGGTTGAGTCTACTTTATACTGTTAAACACCATACATATTGTCAAAGCATGAATAAGATAAATCAACAGTCATTGACAATGGCTTATCTTCAAAGCAAACTACATTTGGATCTTGACAACATTCACATCTATGAGAAGTGGCTCAGTAGCATGTGAAAAGTCATTGCAGTATGGGGTATATTGGTTATCACTTGAGTGTGGATTATAGTAAAAAGACCCCTGTACCAGAGTGTTTAGGGTCTATGGCCTGAGTTTGGGTATGAGTGTCTTTGGAATGATAATGCTACATCCATCATAGCTCATTTTACTACTATCACTCACTTGTAGCAAGGACTAAAATAGAATTACTGGTACTGCCACATGGAGAAAAGTGATGAACAGTGATGTGGTTTTTCTGGTAAGAGGATACAAGGGCACTGCTTGACCAAAAGTGATACAAGTCACTAGCAGGTAAGTCATGAAGAGAGGTAGCTATGGGACACAGAGCAGAAGGAGGTAGTAGGCTAAAAGAATGCCTGCTCTGTCTCAGGAAGACAGATTTGTATGCCAATATTGTGGTGGTTTCAAATATGGAAATGGTGCAGGAGGAAAATAAAAGTGAAAACATCAAAAGAAGGGTGCTAGGGTGGCGATCAGTGCCCAGAAATGAAGGAGAGAGTTAGATAGAAGATGAGTCTGCAGGCTTCATAACTTCTCTGCTGAGTTTTACTAAAATCAGCTTGGATTACAGAGGTTCCCCAAGTGCATTCAGATGGTGAGAACATAAAACTTGGCCTACATGTGAGAAGTCTAGGTGAATCTTGGATGCACAGTAACATAAAATATAATACCAAATGCTTCAATGTGACCATATAGCACGGTGACTTATCCTAGAGGCCATGGAAAACATGAAATACTAAACTTTCTTCAAAATCTAATTATTTCCTGCCCTTTCTCCCAGAGACCAAATCTGAGGGATCCTGACTTCTGAGTTTACCTAAGGAACTGCAAAATTTCTCAACGCCAACAAGTTGAGCAACACACTTTAGCTAATATAAGGTCCTAATTTATGAAAAAAAAGAGCTGAAATCTTGCTTTGATAACATCATCTAAACACCCAAAGGATCAGAGAGAAATATAGGTGTCTCTAAAGCATGGAAGGGTGCTTTGGGTTCTGTATATCCTGGAATTTGGCCAATGTTAATATGTCAGGAGAATCTAAAGAAAGTGCCAAGTTGGAAATCAAATAAACACTCCTCCCCTTGCCATCTCCTTGCAGGGAAATCATATTTTTAAACAATCTCTCAGGAAAAACCTTCTAAAACCTCCTTCCATTGATTGCTGGGTCTAGCATTTAATCATATTTACAGATTGATATCCTAGCCTAAGTGCATTTTAACTTTTCCTTATTGCTCTTAACTCTCTCTTCCCTTTATTTTTATTAAAATCCAAAGGAACCACTTCAACACCTTGGTTATAAACATAATGTAATACATAATCCTTCCTCCTCTTCTCTTCTTCCCCTTCCCTGCTGCCAGCTTCATTCAATCATCAGGGGTAGGACTGGAGAAGAGTACCTGTATTCTAGTTTATGTCCAGTGAATTTTTGCAGAATGAAAAGATGTTGCAAGCAAGGCAGCCAAGTTGCCTACTTAAAGGTTTTCCCAGAATACCTCCTTCCCAGTGTGCCTTGTGGAAGTGATGCTTGCACAGAACATTAACTCTATGAAATTAAGAACCTTAAGAAAACAAAGGGATGAAAGGAGTCCAAAGTATTTGGGTACATTATACCCAAATATACTCAAGTCCAAAATACTGACTACCTATAAAAACTACAAACAAAAAGGTAAAATGTAATGTTTATTTTGCTCAACATTTTTTCTCAGTATTGTCAATGTTATTAAAGAGGGCTCAAAATAATTTGATTTTACTTTTATGTATGTAAGTTTCAACTTTTTATGTTTAATGATGATTATTTTTAATAAGGAAAGAAGTAATCACTTGTAAATATTTAAAAAAGTTATTTTATGTATTTAAAAGTATTACTTTTATCAAATAACCAAACTTTTTTAAAAAAAGAAAATTTCAATTAAGGAGAACTACTTACATAAGGCCTTCTATCAGGATTGAAAGACTTGCTTTTATTCTGATCCACAAATACTTACCATCATACTGTTTTGGGAATCCTATAAGAACTTCCTCTTCTAAAAGCTCTTTAATGATATCCCATAACATTCATAATTTTTATCTCTCTAATTATAAATTCATCAGTAAACATTCTAGTTTTCATGCACTTCTCTATATCCAGAAATCTCTTGATGATTAACTCCACATATGTTGATTATCTTCTATAACCCTCTACATAACAATAGAGCTCCCCAAAAATTATTCCCAGGTTTGAATATGTTTATGTATTCCTCAAAGCTATAGCCATGGGTTTAATTATTATAGTCACTTAGAAAGGAAATTATCTTGAAATAGTAATAACTACATATAACATGTGCCAGGAACTATTCTAAGCATTTTATAAGCATTAACTCACGTAATTCTCAAAACTCTAGAGATAGGTAGCACTGGTTTCCCCCTGTTATTATACTTGAGAAAACTGAAGTACAGTGAAGTAACTGTCCTTAGGCCACACAGCAATTCTGTGAATAAAACACTAGCAATTTGACTCTAGAGTGTGCTCTCTCAACCACTGCATTCACTGCCTTTCTGTGTGAAGGCAAAAGTTTAGTAATTTACTGTCTATCCTTTATCTAACATATGCAATGTTTTTGGCAGTTTGGACAGATAGAAAAGGGAAGGGAATTAGTATCCTTACCCACAAAAAGTTCATCATATAAATACATAAAACAAACAGGAAAAATATAAATACATTTAAATGACTATGAGGCAAAATTACTGTTTTCTCAATTAAGGTATCAACAATAGCGATCAGAAAGATCAATTCCATCAATTCTAACATTCTTTATGGACAAAAAGGATGAAATAAGAAACTTCTTCCAAACTACATTAACTCCACTTGGATATCTTATAGCTTACTTACTTGGTTCCTTACTTCCTTAATTTGTCTGTCAGTCTATCTAGCTAGCTAACTAGCTATCCATCCACCCACGCATCCACAATTACAATTTGAGAAACATGTTTTCATCTCAAGAAGGAAATGTATGAAACTTAAATGAGAAAATCATTTTAATTTTCTGGGTTTATAGCACAAACTCAATTCATTAAACATAGATTCTATTTAACACAAATGACAGGATTGTACGTGGAGTAAATAAACTACACAAATATGTTATGGATTTAAAGATATTTAGCAAACCAGATGGTAGTCAACAAGCTAAAAAACACTCCTCCCTGGGGCACCTGGGTGGCTCGGTCGGTTAAGTGTCTGCCTTCAGCTAGGGTCATGATCCCAGGGTCTTGGGATTGAGCCCCACGTTGGGCTCCTTGCCCAGCAGAGAGTCTGCTTCTCCCTCTCTCTCTGCCCCTCCCCCTGCTCATGCTCTCTCTAGCTCTCTCTCCCTCAAATCAATAAAATCTTAAAAAAAAATACTCCTCCAAGAAGCAACATTCCACTGATAAATTTAAATTACTAATGGTTTAAATTCATTTGGTAGCTTTTTTCTGATTGTAACACTGATTATAATAAAAATTTTTTGCATAATATTTGGAAAATATCCACAGTTTTGGAAAGGAAACAGAAGTTACCCATTTTCCCACAATAGCATTCACAATTGAACTGCTGTTAAAAATCTGGTACATATTTATAGTTCTTCCTACTTTTACTTTTAAAATTGTGATCATCCTCTGTTTTAACAATTTTACAGACTATTTTCACTCAACACTGAAAAATTAATATTTCCTCTGATGCATTATTTGAGGGCACTTAAAAAACATTACTACATAAGATTCCTTCATATGGACAGATTATAATTTGCTTAAACTTCATTATTATTTTAAATTTTTTCAATATTAGAAATAATGCTAGAACATAAATATTTCGTTAAAATTTATGAGTATTTCCAAAGGATGAATTCCTTGATGTCAATGTTAAAAATATTTATAAGATCTTGCTCTGTTATTTTAGATTACTTTTCATAAAAGTTGGGTCAATTTAACTCTCAGTATATGAGAATGGTCATTTGACCACACCCCCATCACTAATGAATGCTATTTTTTAATCTTCGCCCATTTCATAGATGAAATGGTTCTTCATTTTAATCTAAAGAGCATTTACTCACAAATAATGTCACAAATAATATGACATTTATTTTTATTTATTATTACATTTCTTTTGAGAGTCACCTGCTTATATCAGATATTGTGATCAGTTCTCTATGTGGAATTTATGTTTCACTTTCAAGTTTTCCAATTTTAAATGTTAGATACCAGCCAATGGGAACTTTGTAAATGTAAGCTGTACCAGACAACTAATGACTCTGGTACACTTATAAAAGCTTATAAACCAAAACTCCCCTCAAGGTTTCTAGTACATGAATAAGCAATGTTGAAATTAATAAGGTTTTGTAGTTTGTATACTCAGCTGCATTTATAAATTCCCTGACTGAGCACACAAAACAATAAGCACAGAATCTGAGGTCAGAAAATCTTGGTCCTTTTCATTTTTACACTAATCGATTCTTAGTGTACATTTTATTATCCATTCTACTCTAGCTATTAAAACTTTAGAACTATTATTTGGTTTCCTTTAAGAATACTTATTACTTTAAATGGTAGCTAAAATGAACTAAAGTAGAATATATTTTAGAGACCATCTTGGGAAACACTATAAATATTATAAATTTCATTTATAGTATGTAGCAAAGAAGCAAACCCAACTTAGAAATTTACTATGAATTAGAGGGTATTCATGTATTTGGCAGTGAAGTCTCTATAAGTATTTACATGATTAGTACTCTTTACCCAAACTTGCCAAAGCCCTTAATTACTGACCAATACAGTGCTTTATAAAATTTGCTTCGAAGTGAACCACTGATCTTCATTTCTTTGAGATAGTCCCAGGTGAAAACCCGTCAATGCATCCCATTAGATTTAGCAATTATTAAAGAAAAAGAGTCCATGTTTAGACAATAAATCATAGAGCTGATATATTTATAAAATATCATAAGGTCTCAAGGTGATTTTAATTGGACATAATTTATTTTCTATCATTGGGCCAAAGCACAGCCACTGAAACCAGAGTGCTTGGGTTTCCACCCTGCTCCGCCATTTATTAAATTTCTGAGCATGGATAAGTTATGTAAACTCTTTGTATCTCAGTTTTCTCATCTATAAAAAGTGGAAAATGACTGTATCTAAAGTGATAGATTTTACTTTTTGCCCCTAAATATTTGGCATCCCTTCTTATAAGAAGGTAATACTTTCTGTTCACCAGTGAAAACATGACGGATCCTATGACCTGTGGTGCCCCTCGACATCGAAGGATTGTACATCTTTATCCCATTAAGACAGGTGTAGCCATTTGAATTTGTGTGGTGAAAGCAATGTGAACAAAAGTGGTGAATACCCAACATGCAGAGAAGTTTTATGAATCACTGTGTGCTTAAGCCCTTTCTCTTTCCTTTTTGTCAAAACATCGACTAGGGACTAATTCTTCAGCAAGGGTCTTAAAATGAAGAAAAGGTAAAGCAGAGCTGCTGTTGGTGAACAATTATTATGCACTGTGAGCAAGAAATAAAACTTTGTAGTGTAGTATGCCTGATAGATTTGAAGGTTGTTTGTTGTCCCAGCATATTTTGGCCTAACTAACTGGTATATTATCTCAAAGTGTTTTGGGGAAGGGAAGAAAAGAAAAAAAAAATACACACACACACACAGCATTTAAAACAGTTCCTATCTCATAGTAATTAATATGTAAGTGTTGTTGATAATTATTACTTCTAGTAATATTTCAATAGTTAATGAAGATTTTTTTAAAAACTGCACGTGGCAGGAACAGCTAAGATAATGAAGTTATAGGAAGACACTTGGCTTGCCTCAGCCCTTGAACACAGCTAGATAAATATCAAATCATTCAGAACACTCAAGAAACTGATCTGAGCACTGACAGAACAAACTGCACAACAAGAGGGAGAAAAGAGGCCACATCATGGAAGGTTGCAGTGCAGAGATGTGGTTTGGGAGAGAAATGGATCTCGGGGGCTATGGAGGGGAGGGATCCCTGGTCATGGAGAGAAGAGAGAGAGAGAAGCACATAGGGAATCACACAAAGAAAACGTTTCCCCAAAGATTGATGGGGGATATGAGAAGGGCTGATTTTCATGAGGTTTTACAACCAGCAGGGCTGAAATACTGGAGTTTAATGGCTGGTGGAGAGCCCTGAGGGCGCTGCAGTGCCCCTGTGGAGAAGGAGGGCAGATAGCCAAGGAGCAGACAAATGATCTGAGCATCCCCTATGATGCACTGGGAAAGATGGTTCTCCCTTTTTGGAGGACATCTAGGAGAGGCGGCACTGCCTCTCCGGGATAAAAGAGGTGGCTGGTGCCATTTCCTCCCGCTGACCCTCAGCATAAACTAACTTCAGTAGCCAGCACAGTGCCAACAGTGGCAGCTTAAATTGCTTACACTAAACCCTGTCCCTCTGTGCTCTGTGGGTGCTGCTTTTCTAGGAGAAGTGTGCCTAAAAACAAGGGCAGGCACCCCTTTCCCAGAAGACAGAATAAAGCTGCCACGTGCACCACATCTACTGACTGTAGATGTCTTTCAAAGCTTCAGCTCTAGTGGAAAAAGGATCAGGTCTCGTTTAACAAGCAGACCGGAGCACACATAGATAAAACTCACTACACTCTGGCTAAGGTCCAAACATTCTCCACTGCAGGCAGGAGAAACTCTGCAGAGGACTGACTTGAGGGAAAGAGCAGCCAAACACAGCAGCAGAGTACACACAGCATATACCAGAGACACTTTCTGAAGCACTGGGCCCTGGACAGTATATGACCTCTTCCTCATAAAGCCATTATTCTCAGGAGCAGAAAACATAACAGGCTTTCTTAACACACAGAAGAGAGAGACCTAGACAAAATGTCAAAACAGAGGAATTCATTCCAAAAGAAATAACAAGAAAAGGTCATGGCCAGGGATCTAATTGAAACCAATATAAGTAATATGCCTGATCCAGAATTTAAAGCAACAATCATAAGGATACTAGCATGATTTGGGGAAAGAATAGAAGACACCAGTAACTACCTTACCGCAAAGATAAAAGACCTAACTAAAAAATGCTAAAACTGAGATGCGAACTGACTGGATGTAATACCCACATGGAAGGAAGAAGCAGAGGAATGAATAAGTGACACAGAAGATAAAATTATGGAAAGTAATGAAGCTGAAAAGAAAAGGAAAAGAAAAATATTAGATCACAAATGCAGACTTAGGGAATTCAGTGGCTCCATGAATCATAATAGCACTCATATAGAAGTCTCAGAAGAAGAGAGGGAAAGAGGGACAGACCATTTATTTTAGAAAATTATAGCTAAAAACTTCCCTAATCTGGGGAAGGAACACACAGCCAAATCCAGGAGGCACAGAGAACTCCCATCAAAATCAGCAAAAGCAGGCCAGCATGAAGACACATCATAGTTAAATTTGCAAATTATAGAGATAAAGAAAAAATACTAAAAGCAATAAGACAAAACAAATTCCTAACTTATAAGGAAAGACATATAAACTTAGCAGCAGACCTCTCCACAGAAACTTGACAGGAAAGAAGATATTTATGCAACGTGTTGAATGGGGAAATTGTGCAGCTGAGAATACTCTATCCAGCAAGGCTATCATTCAGAATAGAAGGAGAGAGAAAGAATTACCCAGACAAACAAAAACTAAAGGAGTTTGCAACCACTAAACCAGCCCTGCAAGAAATATTAAAGGGGACTCATTGAGCAGGAAAGAAAGACCAAAAGCAACAATGTAGACAAGAAAAGAACAGAGAAAATCTTCAGAAACAATGACAAAACAAGTAATAAATGGTACTAAATACTTATCAATCAGTAATCACTCTGACTGTAAATGGACCAAATGGCCAATCAAAAGACAGAGGGTATCAGAATAAATTAAAAAAGCAAAAACAAAAACAAAAAACAAAAACAAAAACAAAAACAAGACTCATCTATATGCTGAATACAAGAGACTCATTTTAGACCTAAAGACACCTGCAGATTGAAAGTGAGGGGATGAAGGACCATTNAACAAGACTCATCTATATGCTGAATACAAGAGACTCATTTTAGACCTAAAGACACCTGCAGATTGAAAGTGAGGGGATGAAGGACCATTTGTCATGTAAGTAAATGTCAAAAGAAAGCTGGGGTAGCAAATCTTATATAAGACAAATGAGATTTTAAAACAAAGACTATAACAAGAGATGAAGAAGATCACTATATCACAATAAAGGGCTCTATCCAACAAGAAGATCTAACAATTGTAAATATCTATGCCCTCAACTTGGGAGCACCCAAATACACAAAACAATAATAAATATAAAGGAACTCACTGGTAATAATACAAAAAGAGTAGGGGATTTAAACATCCTACTTACATCAATGGAGAAATCATCTAAGCAGAAGATCAACAAGGAAACAATGACACGCTGGACCAGATAGACTTTACATATATACACACTCTATTCAAGTGCACAAGGGACATTCTCTAGAATAGATCATATAATGGGTTACAAATCAGGCCTCAACAAAAGTACAAAAAGATTCAGGTCATATCATGCATATTTCCTGACCACAATGCTATGCCTTAAAGTCACCTACAAGAAAAACTTTGGAAAGACCACAAATACATGGAGGTTAAAGAACATTCTACTAGAGACTGAATAGGCCAACCAGGAAATTAAAGAAGAAATTTAAAAATACATGGAAACAAATGGAGATGAAACACAATTGTCCAAAACCTTTAAAAAAAGCAGCAAAATCTGTCTTAAGAGGGAAATATACAGCAATACTACCTCAAGAAGAAAAGTCTCAAATACTCAACTTAACCTTACACCTAAAGGAACTAGAAAAAGAACAACACATGAAGCCTAATGCCAGTAGAAGAAGGGAAATACTAAAGATGAGAGCAGAAATGAATGACATAGAAACAAACAGACAAATAGTGGAACAGATAAATAAAATAAAACTGGGACCTGGTTCCTTAAAAGAATTAACAAAATTGATAAACCCCTAGCCAGACTTATCCAAAAGAAAAGGAAAGAATGCTGACAAAATCAAGAATGAAAGGGGAGAGATCACAACCAATGTCACAGAAATAGAAACAATTATAAGAGAATCTGTGAAAAATTATATGCCAACTAATTGAACAACCTGGAAGAAACAGATAGATTGCTAAAAACATATAAACTATTAAAACTGAAACATGANGAAACAGATAAATTGCTAAAAACATATAAACTATCAAAACTGAAACATGAAGAAATAGAAGACTTGAAAAGGGTAGCCTGGGTGGTGCAGTTGATTAAGTGTCTGACTCTTGGTTTTGGCACAGGTCATGATCTCAGGTTGTGAGATCAATCCCCATATCAGGCTCCACATTGAGTGGGGAGTCTGTTGAGATTCTCTCTCCCTCTTCCTCTGCCCATCCCACTCGTGGTCTCTTTCTCTCTAAAATAAATAAATAAATCTAAAAAACAAAAAAAGAAAAGAAAACAGAGTGATAACCAGCAAAGAAACTGAATCAGTAATCAAAAATCTCCCAAAAATGCAAAAGTCCAGGGCCAGGTGGCTTCCTAAGGTAATCTACCAAACATTTAAATAAGAGTTAATACCTATTCTTTTCAAATTGTTCTAAAAAATAGAAATGGAAGGCAAATTTCCAAACTCATTCTACAAGGCCAGCATTACCTTGATTCCTAAACCAGACAAAGACCCTACTAAAAAAGAGAATTATAGGCCAATATCCCTGATGAATATGGATGCAAAAATTCTCAACAAGATACTAGCTAACTGAATACAACACTACATTAAAAGAACTATTCAAAACAATCAAGAGGGATTTATTCCTGGGTTGCAAGTGTGGTTCAATATTCAAAATTCAATCAACATGATATACCACATTAATAAAAGAAAAGATAAGAACCATATGATTCTCACAATAAATGCAGAAAAAGCATATAACAAAGTATAGCATCTGTTCTTGATAATAACCCTCAACAAAGCAGGGATAGAGGGAATATCCTCAACATCGTAAAGGCCATATATGAAAATCCCACAGCTAATATCATCCTCGATGGGGAAAAACTGAGAGCTTTTCCTCAATGCTCAGGAAAAAGACAGGGATATTCAGTTTCACCATTACTATTTAACATAGTACTAGAAGTCCTAGCCTCAGCAATCAGACAACAAAAAGAAATAATAGGCATCCAAATTTGCAAGGAAGAAGTCACACTTTCACTATTTGCAGAAGACATAACACTCTATGTAGAAAACTTTAAAGACTCCACCAAAAAATTGCTAGAACTGATACACAAATTAGGTAAAGTTGCAGGATACAAAATCAATGTACAAAAATCTGTGGCATTTATACACAACAAAAATGAAGCAGCAGAAAGAGAAATTAAGGAATTGATCTAATTTACAATTGTACCTAAAACCATAAGATACCTAAGAATAAACCTAGCCAAAGGGGTAAAAGACCTGGTCTCTGAAAAA
>NC_048219.1:124769699-124799745 GCF_002007445.2 Ailuropoda melanoleuca | reverse complement strand
CATCAAGCATAGAAAATATTGGTTCATGGAGTTAAGCAGATCTTCCAAATGTTGACAAATTTCATATGATATATAAAAAAGATGTGTTTTTATATGATGCATATATCATCACTAGTACCCTCAGAAAAGTCTTCAAGTATTAAAGTACCAAGTTCACAGTTTTCCACCTGCAAGTCTAACATTTTCATGACATATCATCCTTTGAAATGTACAAACCAGCCATCACTAGCTGAGAGTTTAGCATTTTCCTGACTCTGGGTAACATAACTGTAAATTTATTCGCTATCGGCCTCACAGCAATGCTGTCCACTATGCATTTTATTGGTTGTCATCTCATGAACCCCAGAGTTTAGCCACTTCCCCATCTTTCTGATGGCTTCATCATTCACTACAAGTGTTAGTTTAGCACTTTGCAGGTGACCTCATGCACAGATCAGTGAATTTCCTCTTCCTTTTGCTGGATATATAATATTGTTGATTCATTAACATTGAACCCAGGGCCACTAGCGCTATAACTCATGCTGGAACAAAGCTATCTAACACATGTATTTTCTCCATAAAGCACATCACAGCCTTCTTACACTTAGGAACACTAGACAGCACTTTTGCACTATACTTGAGAACCATTTTCAACAGTGAAAGCACCAACAAAACCCACAAAAATGCAAAAAAAAAAAAACCCAAAAAACAAACAAAAAAACAAAACAAAACAAAAAACCCAATACTACATAGACTGCTAAAAGGATTCTTGTTTACATGAGACAAACTGAAACAAGCATTACCTTGTTCTCAGGTGGCAATGTGTGCATTGAGTAACTTGGATTTTTTGCTGTTCTGAATATATGCAAGAATGACTGAAAAAGCCATAAGTATTAATTTTGTGGTTACAAATATAATTTAGTGAGTAGGTAAATTCACAAACACACGATCCATGAATAATGAGGACTGGCTGTATTTACACAGTATTTAATGTTCAATGTACTTGGATGTACAAAAGTGGTACAACCAAAAACAAAAATAACACTTCAAGTGTATTTTTTTCCTGCGAATAATGAAAGTGTTCATCTATAAATTCCTATTTTTTAAGGGACAGATGACACTGTATTAGAGTTAATTATATTAAAGTAGCTTGTTACACACGGTGTGACATTAAAAACGCATAAATTCTTGACAATTTTAAGTATGAGCTCTTTATCCAAATGGCATCAATTCTCAATATAGGTCCAAGGAAAGAAAATAAATTTCAGTTATTATTTCAGTTTTTTGTATTTTGTTTTTTTGGTTTTTTTAGATTTATTTATTTATTTGAGAGAAGAGGGGTGGAGGGGAAGGGGCAGAGGTAGAGGGAGAGAGAGAATCCTAAGCCAACTCCCTTCTGAGCACAGAGACTGACGTGGGGCCTGATCCCACAACCCTGAGATCATGACCTGAGCAAAAATCAAAAGTCAACCAACTGAGCCACCCAAGTTTCCCAATCATTTCAGCATTTAGTATTGAATGAAATATTGTTAGAAAAGCCATGATGGGGGTGCCTGGGTGGCTCAGTCGTTAAGCATCTGCCTTCGGCCCAGGGTGTGATCCCAGAGTCTTGGGATCGAGTCCCACATCAGGCTCCTCCACTAGGAGCCTGCTTCTTCCCCTCCCTCTCCCCCTCCTCTCTCGCTGGCTGCCTCTCTCTCCATCAAATAAATAAATAAAATCTTTAAAAAAAAAAGAGCTACGATGCTTGAATTAATAAAGAAAAAGTGCCAACTCGCTACAAAAAAGTCATAAATTAGAAAACATTTCTGAAGCATTACATTTCATTTTAAAATTCATTTTTTGAAAAATTAGTATTTCCTTGACAGTGATTGATTATAGACATTTTAGAAAAGGCAAATACAAAATTACAATTTGCAGAAAATCATTATTGTCCATTTCAAAAGATCCATAACTACTTTAAGATCTCTTTATTAATAGCTAAATGCTAAAACGTTTCTTATCTCAAATTTGAATCTTTATCACAATAGATAAGAGGAAAGGTAATAAATTATTATTACTTTTTTTGGTGACTTTTAACAGTTTTTTTTGTTTCTTTTTCCAAGTCTTTTCATATTCTTCATTAGAGGATGCCAACCTTTCACCTCATCCATATCACTCTCTCCTATGTCTGCCTTTGATGCTAATTTAGGTTAAGTCTTTTTGAGCCAACTAATTTGTATAGGCTTATCAATACATAGAATCATATGATAGTATCATGTTAAATCTCTTAGTGACACAGAAAGAACATAAAAAAACACCCTTCCATTTCTTCTTTACTTCAACTCCAAGTAAAGAACTCTGTTTTGTGATAGACTCAATAAACGTAGATGTCTAAATCCTTAGATGGCTGCTCAGTTGTGAATTCCCTTAAATGTAAATGTAGAGTCACATGTCAAGCAACTATAGAAACAACGCTCACTTATATACCTTCAGCCCCCAGTACCAAAAGTTCCAGGATCCTAAATTCTGGGTCAGTCATGTCGTTAGTCCTAATTATGCATTCTAGTAAAATTTTCACAGTAATGTGATTTAAGTGTCATTGGTTCATAATCTATTTATTGAATATCCAATATGTGCCATGAATTGTGCAAGTCACCTGAAACAGAAAATGAATAATACTATATACTTCTGTTAATGGTCATTTTCACATTAATTTTTATGTATGGAAAGAAGGAATCACGATTTTCATGAAAAGACCATCCTCTCCCCAACATCTACATGCTGATCTATTTCTATACTCTCTAGTCTGTCCTACTGCTTGACTTTTTGATCCTTGAACTAATCCCGTACTCTATTAACTCCTCTAACTTTATGATGAGTCCTGAAATCTGATAGCATGTGTTCTTTCTAAAGACTCTTCTAGCTATGCTATGGTCTTTGAATTTCCATGTAAATATCAGAATTATCTAATGTCCATCAAAATGTAAAACTATGCTTGGATATAAATTAGAATAATAATAAATCTATAAATCAATTACATTCTCCATTTATTTAGCTCTTCACTAAATTCTCTAATGTTTTAAGGCATTCAACATGGAAATGTCTCACACATATTTTAAATTCACTCCTGGACATTTTATGTTTCTATGCTATCACAGATGATATTTTTAAATTTTCATTTTACAAAATTTGGTGGCAGAGTATAAAAGCATAAGTGATTTTTTATGTATTGATGTTTATCTATAGTTGACCATGGATCTCTTTTTTTTTTTTTAAAGATTTTATTTATTTATTTGACAGAGAGAAAGACAGCCAGCGAGAGAGGGAACACAAGCAGGGAGAAGTGGGAGAGGAAGAATCAGGCTCCCAGTGGAGGAGCCTGATGTGGGGCTCAATCCCAGAACACTGGGATCACACTCTGAGCCGAAGGCAGACGCTTAACGACTGCATCACCCAGGCACCCCAACCATGGAGCTCTTTTATTCCTTCTGCAGTTATGTGCTTTCATTTGGAATTATTTTCCTTCAAGCCAAAGAAATTTCTTTAGTATTTCTTGTAGTAAAAGTTGCTACAGAGTTTTTGTTTTTGTAAAAAATTTTTGTTTAAAAATATTTGTTTAAAAATAAATATTTGTATTTATTTTGTACAAATTTTTGAAGAACACAGAGTTGAGTACAGAATTATTTGTTGACTTTTTTTTTTCTTTTAGCCCTTTAAGGGCATAACTTCATGGTTTTTTTGCTTCTATAGGAAAGAGTCAGTTGTCAGTCTTACTGCTGCTTTTATTTTTTATTTTATTTTTATTATTTTATTTATTTGACAGAGAGAGAGAGAGAAAGCGAGCACAAGCAGGGGGAGATGTAGAAAGAGGGAGAAGCAGGCTCCCCGCAGAGCAGAGAGCCTGAAGACACACAGGGCTCTATCCCAGGACCCTGGGATCATGACCTGAGCCTAAGGCAGATGCTTCACCAACTGAGCCACCCAGGCACCCCTGACTTTTGCTTTTATAAAGGTAATGCATATGTTTTACTCTGGGTATTTTCAAGATTCCTTTTTATCTTTAGTTTCTAAACATTTGGTTCTGTGGTGCCTTGGTGATATTTTCTTTACATTTATACTGCTTAGAAATTGATAAATTTCTTAAATCTGTAGGTTGATGTATTTCATCAGATTTGAAAAGAGGCTCAAGCACTATTTTTCTGATATTGCTTCTGACGGATCTGTCTCTCTTCTCTTTCTGAGATCTTAATCATTTGTATTTTTGTCTCTATGGCTGCATGATACATCTTTTACAATATTATTTTCTCTTTCTTCTACTTTTTTTCAATCTTATACTTCAGTGTGTATGCTTTCCGATAGCCTGATGTGAGTTCGCTAATTCTGTCTTCTGCTGTATCTAGATCTCTGTTAATGCTCATCCAATGAAGTTTTAATTTCACATATTGCATTTTTCAGTTCTAAAATGCCCATTGATTTTTTACATATAAATTTTAAACAGTATCACCATGTGTAAGACAAGTTAGGTGAAGTTTGCATTGTTCCCAGGCTCTATTCTTTACCAAAATTTACTGTTTCTTTTGAGTGGCCATCTTGTACAGATACAATTATACTAAAAGCTACAACTCTATCCTTTGGGTACCTGCAAAACTATTCCTTCCCTTTGTTTAGGGGGTATTAACACCAACCTTGGCCTTGTGTGCCTATTCTGTAAGCTTCACTATATCTTATTGGTTTCCTTTAACCTAGCCCACACCTTTGTAAATATCCCCTTTATTAAGTTTTCCCCTCACAGTCACTTTTTCTGTTTATTACCTTTCTCTTGCAAGAATGTTGTCTGATTCATAAAGTTAATGGGAAAAAAAAACTATGAAAAATGTAGTATATTTAAATAGTAAAAATATTTTCAAAAGAGTATCTTACCAAAAATGCAACTTAGTAGAAGTAGTGAAATAGTATGAAAAATTAATCATTTTGAAATATCTGCATGGGCTGTTTTTCAGATGAAAAATAGATGAAACATGTTTAATCATGTTAAAAAAGCATCACATGTTTCTTGAAAGATCTCTATATAGTAGTTTAACATAATAGTGCATATACAATTTGGTAGGAATTAAATATTTATATGTGGATACCAGAGGCAATGCCTTAAAAATAAAGTGGAGTCCATGCTATTTCTGATCAAGTTCTTATTTTGTAACTTAGTATCACTGAACTTTTATCACTCTACTTGCAGTCCTGGTCAAGACCCCAAAGACCATTCAAGGGAAAAGAAGTTGCAAAATAGCTAACTGAAATACAAAACCCTGACTATTTTCCATAGTTTTTCTTTATTTTCCCTCCATTTTTTCCTCAAAATATTCTAACCATATTCTATAACCAAATCCACCTAAATTCTACCACTGAATATTAATATCAGCAAGTTAGGTTAAAGTGAACATTTTTTATCAGTTTATGATAACTCCATAGCTCAGTCTCAAAACCTTGTAGTCATCCTTGATTCTCATCTTGGTCTCACACTGCAAATCCTATCCATCAACAAAAACTATTAGTTCTGACTTTCAAACGTAAAATCTGACTACTTATCACCTCCTCCACTGCTCCACCCTAGTGTGAACCGACTTCTCCTCTCACCTAAATTAGTATGATAGTCTAATTGTATTATTAATTCTATCTGGCCTCTATCAAAGTCTCTTCCTAACACAGTGGCCAGATAATCCTTTTAAAAGTAAAGCAGACTATGTCACACTTACACTCAAAACTCTACAACAGTTCCTCTGTTCACTCAAAGTAAACCCTGCAACCCTATAATTGCTTAGAAGGCGCTGTGTGTTCTTGTTCCCGTTACTTCTTTAAACTTATTGCCACTTATTTCCAATAGTTTCCCTCTCCTCTAGTCAAACTGGCCTCCTTGCTGTTCCTCAAATGCAGCAGGTATGATGCCACCTCGACACTCGCTGTTCTCATTGCCCCATATGATCAACTACCAAACATCCACAAGACAAATTATATGTATTTGCTCAAATGTCAACTTTTCAATGAGGCCTGCCCAGGCCTCCAATTTAATATTTGTAAGATGCCCCTCATCCCACTATTTCCTATCCCCTCTCTTTTCTAACTTTTCTTTGTTCCACAAGGGTCATTGCCTTATAACTTTCTATATCAGTTATGCATTGCATTCATTATTGATGCCCTCCTGTGACTCAACTGCAATGACTGGCACTAATCAAATGTTCAATAAATACCTGTTAAATGAACTGATGAATTAATATATTCAACAAAAGTGTACTGAGTGCCTTCAGAATTGTTTTTTTAATAAATATTTGTTCTGTAGATTAACCACAAAGTCTCAATGATATGGAAATCATAATATGTGATTTTATCACACACAAAAAAAGAATTTTTAATTTCTGAGTAAATCCTCTTCAAATATTTCTGTACATATATTTCAAGCATAAGAAAAAAAAAAAGAAAGAAAGATTTCCTTGTCATTGCTCCCTTTTGTCTCTGTTCTGGGAGATACTAGCTCCAAGCTGGATTAGGTCACCGTACTTCTCTTTGCTCCACCACGTCACTCACTACATCTAATTGGGGTTATCTGTTAATGTGTCTATTCCACAGTAGTTTATGAAAATTTCCTGGGCAATGTCTATTATATTCACCTTAATTTCTCTAGCACTTAACGTCAGCACTGCATAAATATTTAAAGAATAAAAAGAAGACAAAAGGGAATAAGAAAGTGCACTGTACATTTATTCTGCAAACTGTCGATGTACAGTTGTTTCAAAACTTAAAAAAATGTTAGTTTTCCTTCTTGCCTTTTTCTTAATGTTTTCTTTAGTTTTAAGTAGTCAGATAAAAGACACCCATACATAAGCCCAGTTAAAAGAATAAAATTCAACCTGACTAAAATGAATTAATTCATACATATTCCTCAAATTTTTGTAATGCTTTAGTTTTAATGTGGGTAATTGACTATTTTCAAAATGTCATATGAATATGCTAATACTTGCACTGTTTTGACACTCTTTATCATCCTTAAAATTCTATGAAAAATTTGTAACAAATTCAGGGAACATAGGTCATAGTGCTTTAAGCAAAGACAAATTTAAGTGTTTAAGTAAAATTTGAGCTGTTCTTATTATCAGTATCAACTATAGGCTTGATTCCAAATTCCCATTTATTTAATGATAACTCTCCCATCAATAACTTTAAGTATAGTAAGAAGAAAGACTGTAAATTAATTCAAGTACAAAGAACTCAAGGATTTTTTAAGTATCATAAAAAGCACTTGATGTATGAATCTGAAGTTATCAGGACAGTTAAATTGATCAACTAATGTATGAACTACATCCTAGGATAGGCTGATCAATATTTTGCCTTAGATTAAAATGTACGATGCTACTAAAATATTTCTATGATGACTAAGATAAACCTAGCTGTCCAGTAATACTTAAATTATTATAAGCAAACAAAATGTACTGTAAGACTTTTTTTTTTAACTTTAACAAGTTGGAAGGTATATTTGGAGAATGACAAGCTCAACAGAATACTATTGACTTTTGGTTAACATGTTTTCAATTATCTTTCATATAGAAAAATAATTCCTTTTTTCCTTCCAATTTGGTGATATAAAAAGATGCACAGCTCTAAGAAATAGGACAAAATCAGATTAACACACTTTTCTTGCCTAGGCTTTTATCTTAATGGGAGATGGGGAATTCTCACAGGAGAAACACCCTTTCACAGAATTATAACACAAAGATAAAACTTCTTATTGGCTTATTTAAGAGTAAAATTTAGATTTCAGTTAATCTCCTTTGCCCGAGGGAATACTCAATTCTTGGCCCAGTAGAGAGATATATTATGTATTAAAGTTGAGAATGACAATTAGATCATACCCTATTGGCTTTGTTCTGGTTAGGGCACAAGCCTCTGAAAGCTCTACTTGAAAATGCAGTATTCCTAATGAGAATGAATCTGACACTAGAAATTTAACAAAAGTGTATTTGTGAATACAAACACTAGCTTGCCTTAGTGCTGTCTTTGTAGTTAGCTCCTTATTTTTAAAAGTGAACCACATTTACTTTTCTTAGACTATTCTAATTGCATGGAACAGCATCCCTCCGCCTATCCCTAGAGTTTTGTTCCTTAAAATTGCACCTCAGGGATACTTCCTCCAATTAGTCACTCCCACTCTTATAGTTGAAACGCAATGCAATCTTGTAATTATGTGCTTATCTCTAACTGTTTTAATGATTATACATTTGTTTTGTCTCCAAAAATGTGTCTATGTTGCAGAGGCAGAATATGCTTAAAACTGCTGTGAATGCTGTGGTCAGATAATAAATTCTAGATGAGTAATAGACTCATCACACTCCCATAAAAAAAGGCATAGTGTTTACTTTAATTCATATACAACTGTAATACCATGAACAATACTGGTTCAATTAAAAAGAAAAAAAGGAAAATGGCTACATGTTGAAAAACACAGCTCAAGAGGAAGGACCCCTGCTGTGAAGAAAGCCCATCAAAAATATCCTGCCTTCTCACAGACAGAACTGCTGCTTCTAAGTGATAGTTATATCTACCTAAGCTAAGTAGCAAAATAAAACATTATATGGAAAAATCCCTACTTATGAGGAAAATCATAAGAGTAGAGAAATAATTATGTGGGATTTAGTGAACCAGAGTCTAGATCCTTGATCAAACCTCCCATTAATTTTGCCTAAAGAGAGTAATTTGTCATACATATGCAAAGGGTTACAATAGGATTTTTTTTTACTTTTAACAAAGTTATGGCCCATATCATATTTTACCAACATAATTAGACACTGAATATGTCATGAAGTGCACTGAAATCGTACAGAATATTTAAAGACCACTTTAAGGTGTGCTCATAATTTCTAATTTCTTAGATATTTTATTATGGATATCATTTTCACTTCATAAAACTTCCTATTAAAATACTTCTACCAATAATTTTGTTGTCAACTTGATTTTTCCCCCTCCTACCTACAAGTTGCTCTGTTGGCTACCAGCATACATTGTTCAAAGGAAGTTACAAATGAAAGAATAAGGCACCCATGTTCTTGTCTGCCAAGAAAGTATCAGTAAAATCAGTAAAGGAAGGAAGAAACTTTTTGAATATTTGTACACAGAAAGATAATATCTGAGGGATTATGCATATGCCTGCACACTTAATTTTTTAAATTGGAAATGAACATATTTTTCCTATTTAACATAGGTTTCTTAAGAGAAAAGCAAAAGTAAAATATTTCTTGAAGAATTTTTTTTTAAGAGAGGGAGAGAGAGCTTGTGCACACATGAACAGGGAGCAGCGGGGAGAGGAAAAGAGAATGCCAAGCAAGCTCCATGCTCAGCACGGAGCCTTACGTGGGGCTGGATCTCGCAACCCTGAGATCATGACCTGAGCTGAAATAGAGTCAGATATTTAACGGACTGAGCCACCCAAGCACCCCTACAAATGAATTTCTTAAACACTAGAATAAGTAATCAGTTGGCAGTAATCTTAATGGTGGAGTTTATAATCATTTTATCACAAGATCTTCCATCTTTGCTCTGCATGTAAATAGTAGCAGAGGCAGAGAATGTCACTTCAGAGCATGAAAATAAAAATGGATTATCTGAAATTAATAATACACTTGTGAAGAAAGCATTTGGAAAAAATTAAGTAACAAGCCTAAGAAACATTTGGGGCAGTGGGTGGGGTGGATGGGTAGGGAAACATAAAAAAGAAAAACAAGAAAAAGAACTGAACCTGTACCATACAAAGGAAACAATCGTATGTGGAAAAGTTCCTTGGCATCACATAGATTCAAAAGAAAATATTAAAAGTGAATCTATTTGAAAAAAATGTCCCATGTCTTTTGCAACAACATGGATGAATCTAGAGGGCATTAAGCTA
Organism: Ailuropoda melanoleuca; assembly: GCF_002007445.2. Taxonomy (NCBI): domain Eukaryota; kingdom Metazoa; phylum Chordata; class Mammalia; order Carnivora; family Ursidae; genus Ailuropoda; species Ailuropoda melanoleuca. The sequence goes on along the minus strand of NC_048219.1, from coordinate 124,789,859 downwards.
TCAGTCAGTCAGTGAAAGACAAATATGAAATGATTTCACTGATATGGGGGATTTAAGAAACAAAACTCATAAATGAACAAACTAAAAAAAGACAAATAAAAAAACAGACTCTTAAATATGGAGAACAATCTGATGGTTACTGATGGTTAGAAGGGAGGTAGGTGTGGGGATGGGTGAAATTGGTGATGGGGATTAAGGTTACACTTATCACAATGAGCACTGAGTACTGTACAGCATTTCTGAATCACTACATTGTACACTGAAACTAATATAACACTGTGTATTAATTACACTGGAATTAAAAATGTTTTAAAATTCCATGCAAAAACTGCACTGTATTCCTATGTAGAGAGTAAAAGAAAAGGAGAAAAATATTGAGTATAAAATAAAGGGAAAATAAATAAATCAGAGCTCCTCAGGCAAAAAGTGATGAAAGGAGAAAGTTAAGTGTCCAGAGCCTGGTGTTTATCTGTAGGTAAAATAATAGGAAATCTCTCAATTCTGTTAAATGTATTTATCATCATAGAAAACATAGTGGGACAGATGCACTATTGTTTCTATAAGGAAAGGAAAGTCAGAAAAAGAAACAAACAAAAAAAGAGCACTTATATCAAAACAATTCTCAACACTGGCCTTTCATCCATTGTTGGCCCAGATTCAAACTGTAGATTTCTTTAAATTCTACTTATTTAAAACCTAAGCCACAAAGCCACAAATTACCTAAACCCCTTTACATGTTTTCCATTATCTACAAATATCCACTCTACTGTTTGACACAGGAACTAAATGCCCTAATGCAAAAATGTTAGATATGGTACCTGTCTCAGCCTGTGAAGCAAGACAGTCCTATAGAAACAGAAAGTGTTTTAAGTAAAAATAAGCTAAATTTGTTGAGTAATGTGCTAAACACTGTTATTTACCTGCATTATATAATAATGATCCTATGGGATAAGAACTATCAGTACAACTATTTTTGAAAAACCACGGTACAAAGTAGTTAAGTGATTTGCCCAAGGATATACATACTGTAGGCTGGAGGAGTTGAGAAGAATGTGCTGAGCATGGAGCCCAATGAGGGGCTTGATAACAGGACCCTGAGATCATGACCTAAGCCGAAATCAAGAGTCAGACACTTAACCAACTGAGCCACTCAGGCACCCCAAGCATAACTTCTATTCAATAAATTACATTCAAGAAATTTCACTGTTTTTGATGTACAGTTCTTTGAATTACAACCATGTAACCACCATCAAAATCAAGATACAAAATACTTCCAACACGCCAAAGTCACCCTTTTTAATGTATAGTTCTATCAGTTCTGGAAAACACACACAACTATTTAACTACCACCATAATCAAGACATAAAATAGTTCAATCATCCCATAAAATTTCCTTGTGCCCTTTTGTGGAAAATCCCACCTTCTATTCCCTTCCCCTGACAATCATTGATCTGTTTTCTATCTCTATAATTATGCTTTCTCCAGAATGTCATATTAAAAAAAAAAACATACAGTTTATAGCCCTTTGTGTCTAGTTTTTCTCACTTAGCATAATGAATCTGAGATTTATCCATGGCATTGCTCTTATCAGTAGTTAGTTCATTTCAACTGTTGAGAAGTATGCATTGTATGGCTGCATCAGTTTGTTACCCAGTCACCAGCTGAAAGATACTTGTTTGCAGTGATTGCTGTTTGCAGTGAACAGAGCTGCTATAAGCATTTGCATGCATGCATTTGGATAAACATAAGTTTTTACTTTCCTTGGGTAAATACCCAGTGTGGAATTGCTGGGTCATGTAGTAAGTATAAGATTACCTTAAAATAAACAGCCGAACAATTTTCCTAAGTGACTATACTATTTTGCATCCCACTAGCCATGTATGAATCAAGTTGCTCTCTATGGTACCATCATTCTGTTGTTATAGTTAACCATTTTCTTAAATTTTCTTTTAAGTAGGCTCCACACGCAGCATGAAGCCCAATATGGGGCTTGAACTCACAACTCTGAGATTAAAACCTAAATTGAGATCAAGAGGCAGACACTTAACTGACTGAGACACCCAGGTGCCCCAGTTCTTAACCATTTTAGCAGTTATAGGGTGGTGTCACATTGTGGTTTTAATTTGCTTTCCCCTAATGGCCAAAGATGTTAAGCATATTTTAATGTGCTTACTTGCTGTATATCTTCTTTGCTGAATATCTATTCAAATAGTTTGTCCTTTTTATAATTGGGTTGTTGGGGTTTCTTTATTATTATTGAGTTTTGAGATTTCTTTATATAATCTGAATAAGAGAACCTCATCAGGTATATGATTTGGAATTATTTTCTCTCAATGTCTCTACAAGTAGGTTGATTGTATTTTCATTCTCTTAACAGTGTCTTTTGAAGAGCAGATTTTTTTTTATATTTTAATAAAGGTCAATTTATCAGTATTTTTATTTTATGGGCTGTGCTTTGGAGTTATATTTAGGAAACCTTTGCCTAATTCAAGGTCACAAAAATTTCTACTATGTTTTCTTCTAAAAGTCTCAGAGTTTTAAATTTTACATATAGATCTGTGAACCATTTGGAGTTAATTTTTGTGTATAGTGCAAAGTACGCATCAATCCTCATTTATTCTGCATATGGATGTCCAATTGTTCTAAAACCGTTTTTTAAAAAGGCTATCCTTTTTTCGCCATGATTTGCTTTTGCACCTTTTTTGAAAATCAATTAACCATGTATGAGTGCCTATATTGGGCATCTCTATGCACTTCATTCTAAAGAGGATGTAGGAGGTAAATGCTAGCAGCATATCTAGATATTGCCAACCAATAACATTTTTATACATTATTTTTATTCATACATAAGTTTTTATTTATACACTTCACCCTAGGAGCTTAAGGCACTATTGTTAGTCTTCTGCTTTTCAACACAAAGCAAAAAGATTTTTCCTCCATTTTTCGCATACGGGAAATCAAACACCCTAAAAGGAAAAGGCTAAATTGATATACTGTAAAATTCAGGGCATAAAGTTTCAAAAAGACCTGAAAGTTTAAAATCAATTAAGATTTATTTAAGAAAATTACTATTTTTAAAAGGGAGGACAGGAAGGAAAAGGAAAGAAAAGAGGAAAGTGAAGGGGCATAATAATAGGAAATGGAGAACAGGAGCAATTATTGAGCACCTACTGTTGGCATGTACCATGTTAGGTGCTTTTGCGTATGATATCAGGTTTTTTGTTTTTGAATCATCAGTTCTGAGGCAAATGTATTCCAACAATTTTTAGAGAAGCCAGTCATAGAAGTTAAGATTCTTTCTCCTAATTCAAATTCAATTTTGTTATATACCTGGAACCAAAAGTTATTCTTCAGATATCTTTCGGAGCCAGGTTCTGTTGGATTCCTACCCAATCACATCAGCTGTGGGGAGTTCTGAAAATACCTAAGGGGAAAAGTGACAACTAAAAGAATCAAGCCTGTAGTTAAGTGTGAACAAAGAAGCCATGTGTCCATTCTCTCAACAGTCATTTAATGAATAGTAGCACATTGAAGGTTCTGTGCTGGACACTTAAGAAGAAAGGGGAGTTACGGCCCTCTCTAGCTCTTACACTCACTGCAAGAAAGGAGAAAAGATGTATTCAGTAACTGGGCCTTTGAAAGAAAAAAGAAAGAAATTTAGTAAAAGAAATGCAAATAAAGTGCTAAGGGAATTTTTAGAAGACCAAAAAAAAAAAAAAAAAAAATCTAAGTGAGAGGATTAGAAAAACCCTAGGAGCAGAGTACATGTGAACAGGTGCTTCTTAGAATGATAGGAAAAATGGAGCCTGCAGATGTGAAGGCAAGCCATTTTAAAGGAGAAGCAGCACATAAAATACATGGAGAAAGTGGGGGCATATGTAGGGAAGAGGGAAAAAAAGCTAATTGGGTTAAAACATAGAATATGTGACGATAAATTATGGGAGATAACCTCGGGAAAGCAGACTGAGATCAAATAATTCAGTGCTTTGTTGTGACATTTATCCTTTTGCAAATATTTCCTGTGTGCCTCTTAGAAGACAAACACAACAGCTAGCACTGACCATACCACCCACGGACAAGACACGCAAGTTGTCTGCCCTTATAGACCTTAAGTGTCAAGGCTTAGGAATTTGGGTTTTATTGGGGTTTTATTTAAGAGGCAATAATTATTAATGAAGATTTTCAAGCAGTCAGGTATTAGTATAACCATGAGAACAGTAAAATATATATACATATATATTCAATTTCCTTTTACATCCTAACTTTGATTTTGCTAAAAAGTGTGAACACTGAAAAATATATAGTGTTTTACAAATGAAAATAATTTCTAAATAAATCTTTGAAAGAGTTTAGAGTTAGGGATAGGACAGTACACTGAATGAAATGCTTTGTTAAATAGAAGAATCACGTGGTTTATATATAAACTGCATATAGTTCATATGTTGGAGTGGAATTTATGATATGTTGATCAAGAAAGGAAAATTTCTTGTATGTATACACCTAATGACATCCATCCATCCAATGATGCCTGCCTGTATCAATGAGTATGTATATTCTATTTAAAAGGAAAAAGCTTAATGAAATAGATTCTCTGACTTGATTTGAACCCTCATTAATTAATTGTTAAAAGCTTCAGCTTTTAGAAGGAATGAGATAATTTTTCACCATTTGCTTCTTTCAGTAATTGAGATTTAAACAGGGGTGAAATTTAACAAGTTTTACTCGACAGAATAGAACATTCTGCACATTTGATGTCTCCTTGGCATTATCTTCTGATTTCCACTCAGACAAAGATCTGATTCATGAGATGATAGGAGAGATATTGTTACTGAGAGTTAGAACTACTGTTGGCTCTTATCTGAGCATCAGTCCTCAGTCTGACACAATGCTCCCCAAGTTTCCGTGAGGATATTCTACTCCGGAATTTATAACACCCTATGTCCTTGGATCAGGGGTCAAATATTGTGCCTGTGGTAGAAAGCAGACACAAAATACTCAGCTTTGGTTACTGAAACAAACGACATGTGATTTCTTTTAAATTTTTCAATAATGTATTGTTACTTTCCAGTATAGTACAATATAAGACAGTATTTCTGAAGGGAATATTAATTATTTTAAAGATCATGAGTGTATAGGAAAAGGCAATAACAAAAATATTATTAGAATATTTCACTATTTTAACACAACTCACTTTCCTCTCTACTATATATGCAGTATATAAACTATGTATCTCTATATATCATATATAGTATATAGCATATATGTCATAAATTATAAGTAGTTTATATATACTTATGTTTATGTGTGTCTACGTGTATATATGAATGTATATATGTATGTGTGTGATATTATGAAGCTTTAAAAAGAAAGCAGCAATCTATTCACATACTCCCTCTTTGAGCACCTCACCATGTCTGATACTTCACTGTAAAAAATGTGGATTCAAATTTCAATATTATTTCCCTCCTTAAATTGGTTGCTGTGTTTTTCAGTATCAGAAGAGAGATCCTCAAGGCTTTATAGAAAAAAAATGGGGAGCAGAGTTTCATCATTCTCCAAAACCTCCTGATTGTCTTCATCAGTCTTTGAAAGACTCCACCAACGGAACTGCACATGGCAATAGGTAACCTATTCATTTCCTCAGCAACAAATGTGAGAAAAGCTGATCCAGCAGACAGCATGACTGAGCACAGAGCATTGGCACTGGAGCCAGAGGAACTAGGATTAGTAGCACTTTGGCGACTTACTGCTCCACCTTCCAAGCCCTTCTCCACCCAAAGGCTCACTTTTCCCATGGCATCTCTATCACCCTACTATTGTAATTTTTTAAAAAAATATTATGGTAAAATTATACAACTATTAATTATTATTACATTAAAAAACCCTCTCTTTCTACTCTTGATTTCAATTTTGATTCTGCAAGACAAAAAGAATTAAAGGAAAAAGAAAGTGGGGTTGACAAAAATTTTGCATCCAATATTTAGGTAGTATATTTAAAATAACATGAGGACAAAAAATTACCCAAGTCAATAATAAACACTAAACTGAGGAAGGAAAATATATATTTACATCGCAGTATATTCTTATTTTGGAAAGACTTACAGGTATTGTTCAAAGAGAAATGGTATCCAAAAAAATGAAAACAAAAGAGGTAGTTTAAAAAGTCCTATGACAAAAATTGTGGGATACCATCTTCAAAGTGGTAACAAAAGAAAACTTCTTCTTATAGACTAAGCAATAAAGAGGTAAGCCATTCTTTTCCGGCTTGTCACCTTGCCAATAAAACATTATGTAATTTCTTCGCATGGAAACCTGCTATTAGTAACTAACTACTAAACATGAAAAACTCCATTAGGCTCTTAAAGTTACTATAATTGTAATTTTTTTATAAGAAAGATAATCACCTCCCATTATATCTGGTAAACTTTGAATTCTGGATCCATCTGGTACCTATAGCTCTTGACTCTTACACTGTAGTGTGTGTGTGTATATATATTATAATATATAATATGTATTATTGTATATATATAGATTTATATATATTGTATATATATTTGTATTATATGTCTATTTAAATACATATATATATATAGGCATATATATATGCCTATTTTATAGACCAGCATATCAGTAATGATGCACCCCAATTTTTAAGCATCAAAGGACCAGTGGATGGTAACTGAGAGGTGAAGATCATTTTGACTGATCCTAAAGAGATGCCAGACACAGGATTTGATGTATCATTATACTTTGGGATTCCCACATATACACTGCACTTTTTTTTTAACTTTCTATTGGGTTTTTGAGGCACAATAATTTCCACTTATACTGTAATTAAGAAGGATGCTATACATTTGACTGCCATGTATTTTATTTCTCTAGCAAAATAGTGCCTCTACGGTACTTTAAAAAATCCCCCCCAACTTCATCTTTCTACACATTTAACAATTAAATATGGCAGTACACTTTGATGGATACTTAAATTTCTCCCTCCTGCCCCCAAAGCTACTTTAGTCAAAGTGCTCTACAGTATGTGAAAATTATCAGGCAGTAATTGCTTTCATTGCTGATAATATTTGAGTTAGCTCTGATAAGATGTAGGTGTAACTTGTTTCATCCAAATACAGATATTCATGAAAATGTATGTGATCAATTTTTTAAGTCAATTATACTTTTCCATTGCTACACATTATTTTAGAAAAAGAAGACATACCAAAATGTTTTTGCCTTATGCCATAATAAATTATGTGTTACATTTCAGCTGACCTGTTTTAACTATATTTTAAAAGAAAAACTGTATTACGAAATCCCAACACTAACAAAATAAATCGAGCATCAGGTTAGCTCCTGTAAGAAGCAGGCAATAAATATAATATTTTCCCAAACAACTTTTTGTTGATCAAGTTGTTTTCAGTGTTTCTCAAGACAATTTTGTCCCCCAGAGGACATTTGGCAAAGCTTGTGGGCACTTTTAGATGTCATAACTAGGGGGGCTAGCTAAGCCCTAGTTAGCTAACAGAATCTAATAGATAAAGCCTATGGATGCTGCTAAACATTGCATGCACAGGATAGCTCTCACAACAAGAATTAGCCAGCCCTCAGGGCATCTGGGTGACTCAACCCGTTAAGCATCTGCCTTCAGCTCAGGTTATGATCCCAGGATCCTGGGACTGAGCTGCATCAAGCACCCTACTCAGTGGGGAATCTGCTTCCCCCTCTCCTTCACTCTCTGCCCCTCCCCCTGTTCATGTGTGCCCGCTCTCTCTCTCACTCTCAAAATAAATTTAAAAATCTCTAAAATACAAAAAAACAAAAACAAAAACAGTGGGTGCCTGGGTGGCTCAGTCAGTTAAGTGTCTGCCTTCTGCTTAGGTCATGAGCCCAGTGTCCTGGGATGGCGTCCCATATAGTGCTCCATGCTTGGCACAGGCTCCATGTTTGGCCTGCTTCTCCCACTTCCCCATTGCTAGTGCTCTCTCTCTCTGTCAAATAAATAAAATCTTAATAAAATAAAAATAAAATTAATTAAAAAAATAATAATTATCCAGCCCAAATTGCCAATAGAGCCAAGGGTGAGAAACCCTAACTGAAATTAATATCACAATAAGGCTCTAATACAAACAATATTAATACAAAATGATTTTTCAGATAAGTAAACAATAAGATTCAGAAAATAATAATAATAATAATAATAATAATAATAATAAATGGCTCAGATGTGGGGAGTATTTACCATGAACTAGGTGCTTCCTTTATTGACTAGCTTACTCACCATTTATCAGAGTCTTATGATTTGGCCACTACTATTGTTATCACTATTCTATGGATGAAGAAATGAGACTTCAATTTAATTCATTATCTTGCTCAATGTTACCCAGCTTCCAAGAGGCTGAGCCAGGATTTCAACCACAGTCTGCTAACTCCAGATCACAGACTCTTGACTACATCACTATATTGTCTTCACATTGATCAGAGAACCTGCTTTCTGATATAGATTTTCAAAAAATTGTATTTAATAAGATCTATAAAATTCCCTGATGTATTACTCTCTACTGCAAAATTTCATTCTTGAAGATCAATAAAAGTTCAAGCACACAGCAGATGTCACTAAATCATTATTTATTAATTTATTGAGATTCTCATTTCAGCTTTAGCAAATGTACTCAAAATGTCCAGAAAATGAAAAATGCAACTAAGTGAAACATATCACACTAACGAAAAAATGAGAACAGAAAGCACTTAGCTCTGATATAATATTACAAGTGTAAAAGCAAGTTAGAGTAAGAGAAAGGTTCATTGAATCATCAGGATGCCTCATCCTTTCAAGTACAGCAGAGATAAGTTAATATGCTACCAAAAATTTACTCAGGGAAAATACAAACCTACTAACTAGAAAGTATGGTGTATTCATTTGTTACAACTGCAATAACAAAACACAACAGACTGGGTGGCTTAAATAACAGAAATATATTTCTTACAGTTCTGGAGGCTAGAGGTCCAAAATCAAGGTGTGGACAGGTCTGGTTTTTCCTGAGGCCCCTCTCCTTTGTGTGCCAATGGCTGCCTTCTCCCTGTGTCCTCAGATGGCCTTTCCTCTAGTACACATCCGTAGAGTCCCTTCCTCATCTCTTAAGGACACCAGTCATAGTGATTAGGGCCCCATCTTTGTGGCTTCATTTTAAATGAGTCACCCCTTTAAAGACTGTATTTCCAAAAATGGTACATTCTGAGGGACTGGCGATGAAGACTACAACATTAAAACTTGAGAGTACATAATGTTCCTAAAAAAACGCGGGCTTAGCCTGCCAAGAACTTCTACATGGAGGATTACTTTTAATAGTTTGTTAGATATTTTTCTAAAAAATCTATAAAATAGTTATGAGAATAAACAGAACAGTGTGAGTCCAAGGCAGCACCACAGTTTCTAAACCTAAAGACAAATAAATACCCTCACAGACCGAACTTGAAATTCACTTGTGTCTACAAGCTAAGGGAGGTGCTTGGCAATCACAGTCTCAGCCATAGTCCTGAAACATTTTCCCCACATTTACAAGACAGACAGACAAGCAAACATACAAGCACACAAATAACTTTGATGGCAAAAATGCAATGACAGTTGAAGTGTATGGATCGTCTTTATCAGTGAGAGAAAGAGACAAATGCAATCTGCAGCTCCTTTGCTTTCACTTGGGCTTCTTTTTTGTTTCTTACTGCTTTTTTTTCATGTTTGGTTCTAAAGTCACAGTCACCTCAGAAATGCTACCTTAAATTTAAGGCAGTTGTTTTCACTAGAATTTAAAGCCTGCTTCTCTCTGCCTGCCAAGAAAGCAAGATCATAACTGCAGAATATGTTTTTCTCCCCTCTACTCTTGAAGCAACACAACTTGCCTCCAGAGCTGTCTGCATACTCAGCAGGTCAGCAAAAACAAAGAGAAAAAGATGAGAGTCAAGCAGAACCAAAGTAAAAGACCAAAGGGACTGAAACAAGGGTCACAGAGTAGTATTTTCTTGGAAAACACGGCGAAGTGGAAGAAAGATAAGAAGTAACATGGTAACAATAAAGGACATTTGTTAAGTGTAAGCAAATCACTAATGCAATTATCGATCATTAGAACATAAATTTCCATTTCATTCATTTTGTTAGTCTCCTGTATCATGGCTATTATGTTCCTCCCATCTCTTCTAACCACAGCAACCAAAACTCACATGCGTGTGACTGTAATAATGTCTCCCCCTCAACCTCTACCTGATTAAACAACTTTTTCATCATGTGATGTCATTCCCCTTTCCTAAAAGACCCTTCCATTAAAAAGCACATCAGCTCTTAATTATTCTATTGCTTCCCTCCACGATTTGGCTTCCCCCTGCAGGTCCAGGATCCATCCTTATTACGCACTGCTCCAGCACACACTGAATTTAATATTTGTCTCTTCATTATTCTAAGAACATGTCACCAGTCAGGCCAGAATGTCCTCTCTTCTCCCCTGTACTGATCATAGATGCTTCATTTTCTGAGGCTCAGCTAATATCCAATCTGGTCCAAGTTATGGCTTCCAAATAGAAAATATCAGAGGTAGAGCGGACTATCCATCTACCCTCTGGATATCTTACTCTCTGTCTCCCCCAGTTACCTCACATTATCTCCTCCAAAAAGCTGCCCCAGCCCCAGGGTTTCCTTTAAATACTCAGCCAAGATAGACCTGAGAATCATCCTTCATTCCCCTTCCTCTTCACCCACCTCCACATCCAATCATTTACTAAAACTCAACTGACCCCTTGGAACCCTCTAACATCTAGTCAAACTTCTTTCTATCCTTTACCCTGTTATTCATCATCTCCCACCTAGCCTACTGCATAGGGTCCTAACTCTCTTTGTCACTCTATATTTTTCAGTGAACCAAACTATAGCTCCATAGCAGGGCAACCGAGGCCCATCTTGATCTAGCACCTGGACTAGTGGTCAACCTCTATCCCTCTGAAATCCCCAAGCCAGCAATATCACCATATCACATGACTGATGGTAAATATCTCTGAGTTTCTGCATAAGGCAACCCTTTATCTTAAATGCCCTTTCTTCCATTTCCCTTCAGATAAATTCCTATACAGGCTTTAAAGCAGTTCAAATGAACTTATCTGATGAAGTCTCCCTAACTTCACCAGGCAGACCTGGTCCTGTCTTCCTCATGATTCTAGGATATTTTGTACAAACTCTGTTTTGACACTGATGTTGTTATAATATAGCCCTCACACATTTTTCTTGCAGGTAGCCTATGAGCAATTTGGTTTGTCGCATGCATTTTTTATTTATACATTCCCAGAAAATACCACAGTAATTATTCTACATTTTAAGTAGATACATGATAAGTGATTAAACACACAAGGATTAATTATCTACTACATGTATAGTAATATATTAGTTAAAAACATTTTTAAAAGATAATTCACACAATATTTTTATAGATGCAAGTACAATATTGATGTTTTACTTAAAAACCAAAGCATTACTTAACTTCTGAGCCTTATATGAAAAAAAGTAGAAGTGGGGGGTGCCTGGGTTGCTCAGTTGGTTGAGCATCAGACTCTTGATTTCAGCTCAGGTCATGATCTCAGGGTCATGAGATTGGGCCCTGTGCTGTACTCTGCACTCAGAGAGGAGTCTGCTTGAGGATTCCCTCTCTCTCCCTATGCCCCACTCACACTCTCTCTCTCTCTCCCTAAAATGAGTAAATAAATCTTTCAAAAATAGGAAGTATGTTAAGAACACTATAAAAATAATATTTTAAGTAAAATCAATGGGTTACTACATGTCAAATGTTTCACACAAACCCTAGAACACAAGACAATATATTACCATTATATGAGGTGGGAAATGGATACTTGGCAAAATAATATCCATATTAGTGAATAACTAGTTTGTAATTAATTCAACTAAAGGAAAAGCAGTATTTTGCTATTTCCAAAGGCCTTGACATAGTCTTTGCATATGTTTTATCAAAAATTATTATTGGGGTGCCTGGGTGGCTCAGTTGGGTAGACATCTGACTCTTGATTTCAGCTCAGGTTGTGATCTCAGAGTCATGGGATCAAGACCCATGTCGGGCTCTGCGCTCAGCTCAGAATCTGTCCCTCTCCCTCTCCTCCTCCCCCTGCTTTCTCTGTCTCAAATAAATAAATGAATAAATAAATAAATAAATAAATAAAATCTTTAAAAATTATTACTTATGCTCAATGTTATTTGAAAATGAAAATGTAGGATATTAGTTAACAATTCAATAAATCAAGTAATATACTTTGAAAATAGAAAAAAAGTACTTTTTAAGGCAGTATTTTAAAGAGATATCAACTTATATTACACTTGAAGATCATCCAAATACTTGCATATAAATGATAATAGGCTTCACAAAGTTTTTTAGGCAGTTTCTCTAGAATATTAACTAGATACTGAATTATTTTTCCCTTTTTAAGTCATAGTCAAATATCTACTTCGCTAAAATTATTTTGTCAAGGTAGCTTTCAATTACAGACTTAGTTTTTATGCTCCTGAACTTAGTTCTTTCATAAAATCAATTTTGTATGTTAACTTTACCAATTTTATTAATTCTTACTTCTATGACGTGGACTTTGTGCCTTTGTTATTAACATCTTTCCCATTCTCCCTATTTACTTATTAATATACTTCTCCTTCTGTTTTCAAATTTTAATTAAAATCTGATCCCTTATAGAACCTTGTATCTTTAACCAAGGCCAGATCTTGCTCATCGCTTCTTTTAAAATATGTGTCAGTCATATATCTGCTTTGATACTTTTCACATACATAAATTTTAATTCTCAGCTGGCTTTTTGAAAGTAGAACTAGACTTTCGACTTCCTTTATGCAAAGTAGGTACTCAATAAATATTTTGACTTAATTATTAATGTATTTATAATTCTCGATTCTCTATTATTTATACTTTAGACATGGTTTTCAACTCAGTTTGCTTCAGTTGGACAGATAGGTTTTTATTTTCTTAACAACCTATATGTTTTGTCACTATTGACAACTGTTTCATAGAAACCTTACTTCTGTGTGTGTATAACATTTCACATCTTTAAAGTGTGAGAAGAGATTTAGGAAAGGTTGATATTTCAGGGTAGCACAGTTATATCCAGGATAAGGGCAATGTATCACTGACTCTTTTTTGTCTTTTTCCTTTGTTCACACTATTCCCTCTATATGCATTTTGTATTTTGATATCAATCATTAACATAGAGCACAACTCAGAGCTTTACAAGTTCTGGGTTCGGTATCTCAGTCACATCTCTCCCACCATCGCAAGTGCTCCCTAGAGTTCATCCACACTGTCCTCCTTTCATTTTCTTAAAAGAGCCTGGCTGTCACCATCATGGTGCCTTGAACATCTTAGTGTCACTAATTGCACAATTAATTCAAATCATTCAGATATTAGCTCAAATGCAGCTTCCTCAAAAAGTTTATGAACTTTCATTTTAGGTTAAAAAAATTGTTATATAGACATATGCCACACTAGACTGTTCCTTTGTAGTACTTACAATTGTTTATAATTATGTAATTGGTTGATGCCTGTCTCTCCACCCAACTAAGATTAAGCATTCACAGGAGCAAGTACAATGCCTCTGGAACACAGTAGACACATAATAAACATCTATGAAATGAATGAAGTCTTTTTATCTGTGCTGCCATGGCACAAGTATTTTTAAACATGTTTTCACTCATTTAGTTAATAAATATTCAACAAAAGCCTTATACATATGAGGCATAATTCTAAGAGCTGAGGTAAAGAAGTGATTGATTAAAGGGAGTGACATCAGCAAGATAGTGGCAAAGGTCAATCCTGATTTTGTACCCCCTCACAAGAAAAACAACTCACATCTATTCAAGAACAAGACACCACTGAGGGAATCCTAGAACGTGGGGCTGAAACTGAAGTATCCCTGTGCACCTCAGAGACCATGACAGACTGCATTAGAAGGGTAAGAGAAGGGGCTACATACTGACCACATTGCCCCTCCCTCAGGCCAGCACAGCAGACAGGCAGAGGTCTCCCATGAGCCTCTAGTTCCTACAATGGGAAATGATAACCCAGATGGGACAACCAGCCTCCTCCAGAATGTGAGACACTTTGTGGGAGGCCCCACATTGATCTGGTACCATGAGGATCTTGCAGGGGAATCTGTGGGGCTCGGCCACTGGGAATCTGACTGTGATGGAGAACGAGGGAAGGGCTTGCAACAAACAGCACATGGATCTTGGCAAACCGAGTTCATACCTGCAATGCCCACCCAGCAGATTTGTTCACCTGCAGTACCAAGTCCAGATGCATTCTGAGTGGGGATTTGGAGGGACACAGATCTGGAGGATTCTCAAATGATGAGTTTTGCCTGACTTAAAGCCCAGTTTGCCCATGCCCAGGCAGGGTGCTGAATCACAGCCCCTTGGAAGGGAGAGAATGTCTTCTCATCTCATGTGAACCAAAATGCTGGCAACAACTTCTGGAAGTTATGCAAACCACTGGTGCTCAAGCTGAGAGGTGGACAGGCAGTGCTCAGCACCTGCACAGCAAATCCAGTATCCAGCATGAAGGCTTGTCATGATATGCACAGCCAGGGGGGTTAATTCATGCTAAGGCTGAGAGCAGCTCCCAGGCCCTGCCGAACACACAGCTTGTTTGGGAAATTGAGAGTAGCATGGAGTGGCCCCTCCCCTTCCCACAGAAGCAAGGGGCTGGGACACAGCCCAATCCTCGGTGGCTCCCAGCCCCATCTGACCACAAGGGCAGGTGAAAACACCTGAAAGCTGTGTTGCCCATTGGCGCCTTAGCAGAGAGAAGCACAGGCAGAGCCCATGGTTTGCAGTGCAAAGCCAGTGATCCTGTTAGGCCATTGCACTTAGGGTGCAGGTCAGTTTGAGTTGAGACAACAACACTTCATTGGCTTTAGAGCTGCTTCCCCCACTGCACCCAGGCAGAGAATCTAATTTGTGCCCCCCCGCTTATTGCTGAATATAGCCTTCATTCATTTCTGTCTTTTTTTTAATTAAGTTCAATTAGCCAACATAGAGTACATCATTAGTTTTTGATGTAGTGTTCAATGATTCATTAGCTGCTCATCAAAAGTGCCCTCATTAATGCCCATCACCCAGTTACCCCATCCCCTCACCCACCTCTCTTCTGCAACCCTCAATTCTAACCAGGGACCCTAACCAGAGCACACAGGAAGCTGCGCAGCCCAGTCATCAGCCGTACGGACTGTGACAATTGAACAGAGAGCACAGCCTGTGGCTTCCCTCATCTGCAGAGCAAACTGGTTGCCTCATCTGACCAAGGAATTCAGTGTATACTCAGCCTGATTCAAGTCCCGAAACAATAAGCTATACAGGCCCTGGGCTCTGGCCTGCTGACCTGCTAATGCAGGTATGTGACTCCATAGCCAAATATTACCTGACTAGTCCCAAGCATCTACTGAGACTGACCAAAGAATTCAGGCAACTGTAGTGACCATCCTACAGCCTCACTTGTATAGGGAACCAAGCCATCTACAGATTCAGTGCAATCCTTATCAAGATTCCAATAGCAGTTTTTATAGAAGTAGAAAAAAAAAACACTTCTAAAATTTGTGTGGAACTACAAAAGGCCTCAAATAGCCAATGGAATTCTGAGAAAGAATAACAGAGTAAGAGGTATTATACTTCCTGATAAAGCTATCATTATTAGAATGGTATGATACTGGCATTAAAAACAGACACACAGGCCAACAGAACAGAATCAAGCGCAAGCAATTAATATATAACAGGGGTGCCATGGATACTCAATGGACAAAAGACAGTCTCTTCAATAAATGGTGCTGGGATAACTGGATATTCACATATAAAAAAATAAAACTGGGCCCATATTGTACACCATTCACAAAAATTAACTCCAGTGGATTAAAGACTTAACTGTAAAATGTAAAACCATAAAATTCCCAGAAGAAAACATAGGAATAGAACCCCTTGGCATAAGTCTTAGTGATGATTTTTGGATATAACACATAAAGCACAAGAAACAAAATCATTATTCAACAAATTTTACATTCAGTTATAAAAAGAACACAAGTGTGTCCTGCCCTTTACGACGACATGGATAAAACCAGAAGGCCTTATCGTAAGTGAAATAAGTCAAAGAGAGAAAGACAAATGTTGTATGTTCTCTAACTTAAATGTGAACTCTAAAAAACAAAACGAACAAAACAAAACCTCATAGGAAAAGAGATCAGACTTGTAGTTGTCAGATGCAGAGGCAGAGGAAGGTAGCCAGAGAGGGAAATGGGGGAAGGTGGTCAAAAGGTACAAACTTGCCATTTATAAGATAAATAAATAAGTACAAGGGGTATAATGTACGATTCTGTAACTATAGCTAACACTGCTGTACAACACATAGGGAAGTTATTAAAAGAGTAAATCCAAAGAGTTCTCATCACAAGGAGAATTTTTTTTTTCTTTTTATTGTATCTACACGAAAAGATGGATGGTAGCTGAATCTATTGTGGTAATCAATTCACAACATATGTAAACCAAACCATGATATATGTCAATTATTTAACAATAAAATTGGAACAAAAGAAAGTAAGTAAAATGGTATCTGCTGTCATAGGTCTAACATTACATTTGAGGATAACAGAAAATAAATAGATGATAAAGACATTTCTATCGATAGATGATAGATAGACAAATATATATAGATAGATAATAAAGAAGACTTACAGAGTGTTATTCACTTAACAATGACCATGATATTGCCTGGGAGATGCTTTAGACTGGGTGGTCAGGGATCGCCTTCCTGAGGAGGTGACATTTAAGCTGGGACCAAGAAATGAGATGCAAATGATAATGTCATAACACATTACCCTGTAGTAAGAGTCTGCTGGTTTGTCTACCCCATTGATCAGAAGATCTTTCTTTGAAAGCAGGGATCAAATTCTCAGTACTTAGAATCATGAGCAGAACATAACAGATACTCACTACATATTTCTAAGTGGCTGGGAAAAAACAAAACTGTGTGACTAAGGAGGCAAATGTCATTATTTCCAATTTATGTGCAAGATAACAGATCCAGAGAAGTAAAATGATAATGGACATTCAAAGAACCCAAGTTCTACTTGAGTTCCTCCAATGCTCTTTCCACCCATCAAAATCTCGATCTTTTTCCTCCTTTCAAGAGCTATGATACACAGCCAGTAAGTTTGCTGCATAAAGTCACAGAGTGGATGTTAGAGTGGGTAAATACACACTTATTGTGGAGATAGAACACTGTGTATTATGATTTTTATAAGTCAATTATAAAACATTTCAGTTTTAAATATTAGGGATGAAAATACAAAATAAATTTACCAAACACCTAGTTTATACAGTGCCATGGGAAGAAATAAATGTTATTAATCATACTGTTTATTCTCAGGAGGTTTACAACCTCCTCAGAAAGAATAACATGAGAAAAACTCACTATAAACCACACTATAAGGCATGAAATTTGATGGAAACACAGAGGAGGCAGCATCCAAATATTTAAAGGGCTGTTCAAGGTACAGAACAAAAGAAACTACATAGACCTTTTCCCTAGAGTCTTATAGAATCCTACAATTCACGGAAAAAATTAATCAATATGCTATTTAACTGAATGAATTAGATGTTTCTTGTTAAATTGGCAAAATGGTTCTATCTACTCCAAATTTTTCTCTTTTTTCTTTTTTTCTTAGAAATCGGAGGAAAATTAGCAGTTGATTTGTGGCTGGACTCAAATTATGGTGACTTAATAAAAAGTCTTAGAACTAGCTTTATGATGAGGAAAACATCATACCTTGGCCAACCTTTTCGCTGGCTTTAAAGATTATACAGAAACAAAAAGAAAAAAGCAGTAAAATCTATATTTGAATTAGATATGCATTATAAATCTCATCTCCAATATTATGATGATTTTGAAAGACATTAGCAGTTTCCTATATCCACAGTAACTAAATACAAATTATGTTTTATATCACAAGAAAAAATTCTATAGTATCTCTATAAATTCTTATGTCTGTTTAAAAAAATATACTCTCAATAAAATAAGCCAGACTGAAGGAATTCTGAACTTCTAATTTGTCAATACATTTTATAGTCATCTTAATGATTTATATAAATTAATTCATGGTGTACCTCTTCTCTTGTGTGTAAATTTAATACTGGGTTTACATTGGTTTTGATCAATTTTGTCATAGTATTTGCCCAGAAAGAAAACACAGCAAATTTTCTAAGATAAAAAATACAATTAGAGCGCAATGAAAATTCTGCATTTTCAATCGACTCTCTCTTTAAAATTTATATATAATATACATAATTTACATATTTTTATATATTTATAACTATGCAAATATAAATATATTGTTTGTATATTTACAATATACATATATATATAAATATATGATTCAGGTTTCAGAATAAAAGCTGAATGCTAGAAAGCAATAATGTACTTATTGCAAAAACCAAGCAAAATACCTTAGTCTAAAAAATGTCCAGAAGGTTCACCATTTAAACTAGTATGAGTAATTTCTACAACAAAACTTTCCTGGGGAATTTTACCAAACATTCAAAGAAGAAATAATACCTATTCTCCTAAAGCTATTTCAAAAAAAAGAAATGGAAGGAAAGCTACAAAACTCATTCTATGAGGCCAATATTACCTTGAGCCCCAAACCAGGCAAAGACCCCCTCAAAAAGGAGAATTACAGACCGATTTCCCTAATGAATGTGGACGCCAAAATCCTCAACAAGATCCTTGCTAATAGAATCCAACAGTACATTAAAAGGATTACCCATCATGACCAAGTGGGATTCATACCTGCCATGCAAGCATGGTTCAACATTTGCAAATCAATCAGCGTGATACATCACATAAACAAGAAAAGACACAGGAACCAAATGATCCTCTCAATTGATGCAGAAAAAGCATTTGACAAAATACAGCATCCTTTCCTGATTAAAACCCTTCAGAGTGTAGGAATAGAGGGTACATTTCTCAATCTCATAAAAGCCATCTATGAAAAGCCTACTGCAAGCATTATTCTCAATGGGGAAAAGCTGGAAGCCTTTCCCTTAAGATCAGGAACACGACAAGGATGCCCACTCTCGCCACTATTATTCAACATAGTACTAGAAGTCCTTGCAACAGCAATCAGACGACAAAAAGGGATCAAAGGTATCCAAATCAGCAAAGAATACTCTATATGGAAAACCCAAAAGAATCCACTCCCAAAATTTAGAAGTTATAGAACAATTCCCACTCCCAAACTATTAGAAGTTATAGAACAATTCAGTAAGGTGGCAGGATACAAAATCAATGCCCAGAAATCAGTTGCATTTCTATACACGAATAACGAGACTGAAGAAAGAGAAATTAGGGAATCCATCCCATTTACAATAGCACCAAAAACCATACGTTACCTTGGAATTAACTTAACCAGAGACGTAAAGGACCTATATCCTAGAAACTATAGATCACTTTTGAAAGATATTGAGGAAGACATAAAAAGATGGAAAAATATTCCATGCTCATGGATTGGAAGAATTAACATAGTTAAAATGTCCATGCTACCCAGAGCAATCTACACTTTCAATGCTATCCCGATCAAAATACCGAGGACATTTTTCAAAGAACTGGAACAAATAGTCCTTAAATTTGTATGGAAACAGAAAAGGCCCCGAATTTCCAAGGAAATGTTGAAAAGGAGAAACAAAGCTGGGGGCATCACAATGCCGGATTTCGAGCTGTACTACAAAGCTGTGATCACAAAGACAGCATGGTACTGGCACAAAAACAGACACATCGACCAATGGAACAGAATAGAGAACCCAGAAATGGACCCTCGGCTCTTTGGGCAACTAATCTTTGATAAAGCAGGAAAAAACATCCGGTGGAAAAAAGACAGTCTCTTCAATAAATGGTGCTGGGAAAATTGGACAGCTACATGCAAAAGAATGAAACTTGACCACTCTCTCACACCATACACAAAAATAAACTCCAAATGGATGAAAGACCTCAATGTGAGACAGGAATCCATCAAAATTCTAGAGGAGAACATAGGCAACAACTTCTATGACATCGGCCAGAGCAACCTTTTTCACGACACATC
>NC_048219.1:124750169-124769640 GCF_002007445.2 Ailuropoda melanoleuca | reverse complement strand
AGCTTCTGCACAGCCAAGGAAACAGTCAAAAAAACTAAGAGACAGCCCACGGAATGGTAGAATATATTTGCAAAGGACACTACAGATAAAGGACTGGCAACCAAGATCTACAAAGAACTTCTCAAACTCAATACACGAGAAACAAACAAATCAAAAAATGGGCAGAAGATAGATCTGGGCCAAGACCCAAGAAAAATATTTCTTACTCACAGTGTATCACAGTGTATCTCATTCCATGCACCACAATGCCAATGCCAATGCCCAAGAGGCATTTGGTTGAGGCTTTGAAGAACTCCAAAATGATCTCATCTGTTATGTTCATATTTTAGTTGTACAGATTCTGGATTTTCCCCCACCATCCAAAATACAAATGCATGTGTGTGCGTGCGCGCTCACATTTATCCTCCTTGTGCATTAGATGGTCATTCAACTGAGAGAAGAACCAGGCATCTACAATACCTACCAAGAGTCTGAAAAACACTTAACAGACATTTGAATGAATGATTTTCTAATGAACAAAAACATGAATGGGTTAACAATAAATATGTTATTCAGTAAAATTATCTCACAAAACACATTTCATACACACAAAAGGCCAGAAGTAGGCTATGGATAGCAGTTATAATTACACCTGAAATCTATACAGTGCTTAAAAGTTTAAGAATTACCTTCACGCATACCATTGAATTTTCAAAATACCATAAGGACTACATTGCTATCTGTACTTTAAACATAAAGAACCAAATTTTATAAGAAGCTCAGCAATATAATATATTTAGGAAGTGGCCAAATCACCACTGAAAAACATGTTTCCTGACTCTTAAGATGGGGCATTTTCCATTCTGTACACTCCACAAAAAGAACAAGTTACCCCTTAATTCATTCCCCTTCTTTTTTTTTTTTTAAGATTTCATTTATTTATTTATTTGACAGAGCAAGAGAGCACAAGCAGGGGGTAGTGGCAGAGGGAGAGGGAGAAGCAGGCTCCCACTGAACAGGGAGCACGATGCAGGGCTCCATCCCAGGACTCTGAGATCATGACCTGAGCTGAAGGCAGACACTTAACCTACTGAGCCACCCAGGAGTCCCCTACTCATTCTCCTTCCTGAAGATGGATGTGGTACATCAAATCACCTTAAATTCCTCAAAACCGTAACTTACATACATTTTTTTAAAAAAAGAAAATGCTAAAAAAATAGTTGCTTCTGTTTGTAAATCCACAAGTTATCTTTGTCTATTAGGCACGTATATAAACTATGCTGTCTACAGCAGTGGTTTTCAAACTTCACTGAACATTCGGGTCATCCAGGGAGTCGGGGTTTTGTTTGTTTTTTGTGTTTCTTTAATCCTAGTATCAGTTCTACCTACAATACATTTTAAATCAGAAGCCCTGAGGCTAGATCCAAGTCATTAGTCCTTTTTTAAAAGACGCCGCAAGTGTTTCCAATGTCCAGCCAAGTCTGCAGACCATCCTTCAGACTTTTCCTAGATTCTTGCAGTATTTTGTAGAGCCCCTCATTGGAATAGAGGGTAGCTTTCCTTCGTCCATATAGGTCAAAGTAACAACACATGACGGTATAAAGGAAAGTGAAAAAAAGAAGTTTTAGTTAAAAGAAGAAAGTATGTGAAAAAAGTTGTGTGTATGTATACCCACACACACACATTCACATCCATATGCCACCCATGGGCCACTGAGAACATTTTCTTGCCATTACTTGTGTGCATCAAATGAACTAATGCTAAGTCAAAGCTGATTCACACTTTAGGAATTGAGTCTGAGCCGTATAAACTGCTTTGTGGTAAAACAATTATTCTCTCAGCAGCTTTTGTTTGTCATCATTGTATACATTTTGCATAAGTTAAATAGCATTTACTATGATGGTATCTGCAATTCAGAATCTGTGGCTCACATTCAAGACAATTAGAATATATCAGGTATATCAAGGGATCAATTTTGCCATTTTAGGTATACATAACTTTAAACAAAAAGGCTATAATATAAAATATTCTCACTTTATGATTAAAGAAGGCCTCTAAGGAAGTCATGTTGTGATAGCAGGATTTCTTAAATTGCATACTATCACCGGCAAATTGTATCAATAGATGGCACAAAAATTCAATTTGTCTTAATAAATAATTCCTCAGAATAGATAAATTTATATGTATATTGAGGAGAAATAACCAAACAGCTCTTATTATGGATACGTTAGAAACACCAGAACAAAGAAATCATCAAAAAGTTAGTAAATAATAGAAAGTCAGGTTTATAAATCTGTTAACAGTGAAGACTTACTAGGTACCTTCGATATTAGGCATGGAATGAGATCTTCACTTCAAAGAGGTTTATTTGTTCTTCATTTTTCCCTCCCAAATGTGACTAAGGGTTCAACCCATATCTGTAATATAATAATGCTAAAATCCACAAACATGTTCAAGGTATATATACTCTAGATTTTGCTTAAAAGTATCCTAGAAAAATGGTTTTGTTATATTTAGTTATGATGTGTTCTCATTACAGATTCATTTATTCAACAAATTATCCAACAAATATTATCAGATATGTACTATGTTCCAATCATTGCTCAAGGCATTAATAGATAACACGGTGATCAAAGTATGTCTGCTTTCATGGATCTAATATACTGTTTAAATTTAAACATCAATTAGTAGTTTAAACCACTCCAATTTGAGAGTTTTCTATTTTAAGGAAATTATTATTATTTTTTAAAGATTTTATTTATTTATTCGGCAGAGATAGAGACAGCCAGCAAGAGAGGGAACACAAGCAGGGGNTAGAGTTTTCTATTTTAAGGAAATTATTATTATTTTTTAAAGATTTTATTTATTTATTCGACAGAGATAGAGACAGCCAGCAAGAGAGGGAACACAAGCAGGGGGAGTGGGAGAGGAAGAAGCAGGCTCACAGTGGAGGAGCCTGATGTGGGGCTCGATCCCACAATGCTGGGATCATGCCCTGAGCCGAAGGCAGACGCTTCACCGCTGTGCCACCCAGGCAACCCTAAGGAAATTATTGTTTAGTAACAGCATGCTATACATCTGTTAATTTTCTTACTACTTCTAGGGTGCCTGGGTGGTGCAGTGGGTTAAGTGTCAGACACTTGGTTTCCACCCAAGTCCTGATCTCAAGAGTGAGATGGGCCCTGCCTCTGGGCTCCATGCTCAGAAGAGAGTTACTTGAGATTCTCTCTCCCTCTCCCTTCGCCCTTCCCCGCTTGTGCTCTCTCTGTCTCTCCAAAACAAATAAATAAATATTTTTCAAAAATTTTTCTTAACTACTCCTATTTGTAATTCAGTGATGGAGAAACAATTTGCTGTGACATTAACCAGTGTAGACAAAATATAACCTAGTTATAAGGCTAAACTTCTAGATCATACTAAATCCTAGTGTCCATTTGACTTCCAATTGACCATTATATCAAGTGAAAATTCACCATAGGCTGTTCGCATTCATTTCTATGGCAAATAATGTTTTAATGTAAAATACTTACTACTAAAACTACCACACACACACACCACACTAAATAATGGGAATAAAGAAATGATGAACAGTAAGCAAACCAAGGTAAACTTCACCTACTGACACTAATTCTATTCTGAAAATTTTTTTGGCCATTTCTAAAATATCACAAGGATGGAATCACAGCATGCAGTCTTTGTGCTTGCCTTCTTTCACTTAGCAAAACATATTTGTGATTCATCTATGTTTTTGTGTATTTCAATAGTTCATTCCTTTTCAAGGCCGAGTATCTACTGTACAGTTGCATTACAGTTTGTTTATCCATTTGCTGGTTGAAGGGCGTCTTGATAATTTCCATTTGTCGGTGGTCATGAGTAAAGCTCTAAAAACAATTATGTACAAGATTTTGTGTGAACATAAATTGTTATTTTCTCAGGTATATATCTAATAGTGCAATTGCTGGGTTGTACAGTAATTGTATGTTGAACTTTATAAGAAACTGACGAACTGTTTTCCAAAGTGACTGGAGCATTTTACATTCTCACAAGCACTGTGAGCATTGTTCCATATTGTCCAATTGTTCCATATCCTCTTTGGCATCCATTACTGTCAGTTTTTCCTTTTTTTTTTTTGAACTATAATAAAAGGTATATAGTGATATTTCATTGTGTTTTTTAATTTGCATTTTCTTTATGATTAATGAGGTTGAGCACCTTTTCATGTGATTATTTGCCATCCATATTTATTCTTTGGCGAAGAGCTAGTTCATCTTTTACTCATTTGTTTTAATTGGATAGGTTTTCTTATTCTTAATTTGTAAGAATTCTTCATATATCCTGGATACAAATCCTTTGTTAACTAAATGATTTGGAAATATGTTCTCCAATTTGTGGTTTGTCTTTCTATTGCCTTAACAGAGTCTTCCACAGAGAAAAATTTATTTTGGTAAAGTTAAATATATTAATGTTTTCTCTTATGGATCATGGCTTTGGTATTATATTTAAGAGTTCTTAGTCTTATCCAAGACACAAAGATTTTCTCATATGATTTCTTGGCATTGTATAGTTTGATGTTTTACATTTAGGCCTATAATTATTTTGAGCAAATTTTGTAAAAGCTGTCAGATATGGGTCAACTTTTTGTTTGTTTGTTTGTTTGTTTGTTTGTTTGTTTGAACACGTAGTATCCCAAAAGTTTCCAGGACCATTTATTGAAAAGATGATCTTTCTCTACTGCATTTCCTTCACACTCTTTAGAAAAATCGACAATATTGGTGTAGTTCTAGTTATGGACTCTGTCCTTCCCCCTAAGACCTATTCAGATAACATTGTTTCCTATGTAGAAAACTCTGAACGATCTATAAAACAACTCCTAGAATTACAAAGTGAATTTACCAAGGTTTCAGGCTACCAGGTCAATGTAAAAAAAAAAAAAATCAATTGTATATTCACATTCTTTGTTACTAATCTTACGGAAAAAGCATTTAGTCTTTCATTAATAAATACAATGCTGGTCATTCTAATAGATGCCTTTTACAAGTTAAGGAATTATTCTTCTATTTCTAATATTTTGAAAGGTTTATCATGAATGGATGTTAAATTTCATCAGATGCTTTTTCTGCATCTATTGAGATGACATATATATTATCTTCTTTATTCTATTAATATGGTGTATTACATTGTTTGATTTTCAAATGTTAATCAAGCTTGGGATAATCTAGATAAAACCACTTGTTAATGATACAATTTCATTTTAATATATGCTTGGACTTTTTTTGTTCCTAAAATTTAATTGAAGACTTTCACATCTATTACCACTTATTCATTGGTAGTTTTCTCTTGTTTTTGTTCTGTTTTATTGTTTGTTCAGTGATGTTTACGTTTGGTTTTGGTATTCAATAAATCCTGGCTTCATAAAATGAATTGAGAGTATTCCTTCCATTTTCTGGAAGACTGGGTAGAATTTGTATTATTTCACCTTAAATGTTTAATAGAATTTACAAGTTAATCCATCTGAGCCTAGACTTTTTCCTTGTTAAATGGTTTTTAACTCAGATACTATTATACATGTAATCTATGCTTTCAGGAGTTAAATCTGGTATTTTACATCTTTTAAGGAATTGGTTTATTTTATCTAAATTTTTAAATATATGGTATAGAATAGTACCTAATAACCTTTAAAATCTTTTTTAACGTGAGGTATGTAGTGATAAGCCCTTTCATTTCCAATTTTGACAGTTTCTGCCATCTCTCTCTCTTTTTATTCCCTCTTGGTTAGTTTGGCTAGAGGTTTGTCAAATTCAATGCTGCTTTTTTTTTTTCTTTTTCAAACACCAGCTTTTAGATTAATTAATTTCTCTATTATTTATTCTCTATTATTGTTCTAAATTTTATTATTGCTGCTCTTATCTTTATTATTTTCTTCCTTCTGCTTCTCATAGATTTAATATGCTCTTCTGTTTATAGCACCCTAAGGTAGAAAATTCAATTATTGATTTATGTCTTTTCTTCTTTTCTAATATAAGCATCTAATGCTATGACTTTTCCACTAAGAGTTGTATTAGTTCTATTCCACAAATGTTATCATTTCATATTTTCAATATTATTTTCAATTCCTTTTGAAACTTCTGTGGATTAATTATTAGTGTACTTAATTGCCAAATATTTGAGGATTTTTCAGATATATTTTTGTTTTATTTCAAGATTAATTATTTATGTTCAGAGAACATGCTAGATTTTTATTCTCTTGAATTTAGTGAGGTTTATGTCCTAGAATATGGTCTAACAAGGTGAATGTTCCATGTGCACTTCAAATAAATGTGCATTCTATTCTACTCTTGTTGTTTGGACTGTTATATAAATGTCAGTTTGGTCAAAATTGGTTGATTAAGATGCTCAGGTCCTTTATCCTTATTTATTATGCTTCCAGTTGTTTTATTAATTATTGGAAGAGGAATATTACAGTTTTCAATTCTAATTGTGGGTTTGTCTATCTTTTCAATTCTATTCATTTTTGTCTCATATTTTGAGTCAACGTTGTTAAGTACATGCATATTTTGGATCATTAACTCTTCTTGGACAATTGACCTCTTTATCATTACTTAATGTCCCTTTTAAATCCTGTTAATACACCATATTTGAAGTCTACAAACTTTCTTTAGATGATCAGTTATCTTTCAGAGTCTAGCCCACATTGCCTTATAAATTAGACAAGTTTAGCTAAATTCCCTTTTAAGTTCACTTTTATTGAAGCATATTTGACATATAACATTGTATAAATTTAAGGTGTACACTTATTGATTTGATACATTTACATGTTGTAATGATTTCCATTGCAACAATAATTAGTACTTCTATCACATCACTAATTACCACTTTTTTAGTGGTTGGAATAATTAAGATCTAATCTGTCAACAAGTTTGATGATTATTATATAATATCATTGTTTATATTAACTGTACTTTGCATTAGATCCTTAGGACTTATTTACTACTCATTGCAAATGAGTACATTTAAATAACATCCCCACTAGTCCCCCCGGTAACTACCATTTTGCTGTTTTTATGAGTTTGGCTTTTCTGGATTCCAAATATAAGGGTTATCATACATTACCATGGACTGGTGGCGCTTATTCCAGGCAAACAAGTGCTCATGTCCTGTCTTAAATTCCTGTTTAGTTAGTTGCCTGCCCTATGACCTCAGCTCTCTGATGTGTTCAAGAAAATTGTGAATTTTTAGATTGTCCAGATTTTTCTTGTTATTGTTTTATTTTTGTTGTTGTTGTTATTGTTTTAAAGGTAAGAATGATGCTCCTTCCAGATTTCTATAGGCCAAGCAGAAAGAAGTCTCTTGTTAGTTATTAATCCATATGTTGTATCATATTCCTTTGTAAAGGCATGATTACATCCCATAAAATGTAGCAGAATTGAAAGCTCAGACTGAAGTATAAACAAATTCTAATAAAATATGTCAGGTTAAATAATAAATAATTTTTTTTATTTATTATTTTTATTTTATTTATTTTATATTTATTTTATAAATATTTATTTTATAAATATTTATTTTATAAATTTTATTTATTTATTTATTTATTTATTTATATAAAAAAGACTCAATTACCCTAAAGAACTGGCTAAAATAATCACAGAAGAGTTATCTATTATTTATTTTAACATATGGAATATTTTAAGATGTTAAGAGATTGGAAATGGGTAATTATGTTGCCTTTTTAAAATATATATATTTATAAAAAGAGGTAATTGAAAAAAATCATCCTCAAATGATAGGGATACTTATCTAAAACTTCATGCTTGGGAATATACTGGTGTAAATCATAAAACAAAAAATCAATTTGTGAGCTCTCATAAAATTACAGGCTATTGAGTAAAAAAAAAAAAAACCTTCATGCCCTTGTGAAAAATAAATTTATCAGACTAATCAAATTTATTTCCTTAGCAAAACAGCACAGGCAAAATAATAAACTATAATATACTGTGACCTTATATAACTTCTGATTTTGCCCCCAATGAAATAATTTTAAAACTCCTAAATATATTATTTAGGACAATGTCAATATTTCCTTCAATTCATATCACTGTCAGTATCATAAATGTCCTTGCATGCAAGAAGGTTCAGTGTTACCTAAAAATTCACAATCCTTCTTTGGCTACAATGCTCTAGAGATGCAGCTGTTACCATGTGAAGACCAAGATTCATTTCTGATGACAAAATCCCCAATTTTACATTTTTCTTAAGAAAAGGTTACCAAAAAAGGAGATTACACAATATCTTTTTCATTCACAAATATTTTTAAAATTGTATTTATTTATTTATTTAGAGAAGGAGAGTGGGGGGGGAGGCAAAGGGAGAGAGAGAATCTCAAGCAGACTTTGTGATGAGCACAGAACCAGACACAGGGCTAGATCCCACAACCCTGATATGACCTGAACTGACATCAAGAGTCAGATGCTCAGGCAACTGAGCCACCCAGATACCCCCACAAATATTTTGATACATAATACGTAATAATGTCAAAAACTACATTTTTACAACAAATATTCTGTTTAATTTCAGGTTGTACTTAATTCAAAATAATGTTAAATTTAAGTTGATGGAAATGCTTTGCCATGAAACTGTTCTGTGGACATATCTGGAGATGTATTCCCAGTCTCTATTTATTCTCCCATGATATTTCTAGATATTATACAGAATTTGTTTTGTTCATCTTTTCCTAACATTCTTCTCTTAACAATGGGAATGTTAAGTTTTCTAAACATTAGGTCTCAATATCTTTCCTTCTGAAAAACATAGCTCTTTAAAATTTTTTAATTTCTCCCAGGAAAGGTTATGCTTGAACAGTTCTAACCTCATGTCTTCTGTGTTATAAATCTCACATACCGTTCAAATGACTCTGAATGGAGAACCAGCATGGTTTGACATCTGAAGCAGGACTCACCTGTGACAGTTTTTCTCCAATGAGATAAGTTCTGTCTATTCAACACTCTGTCCCTGATAATCCCAGGCAACCTCTAATCAAGAATCATTTTTTTAAGATCAAACATTAAAAATTGTAATCATCTTACTGTAGAAGAACAGATACCAAGCAAGACTTCTATATAATTGACGAGCCTAACACTATGCCATTAACATTGCTTGTACAAGAAATGCGACAGAGAATCGTGTTAAAATAGGACAAATAAAGTAGCCAAAGACAAACAAGGAAAAAGTAGGCAGTGGGTAAATGTCACCACTACCATATGCTGTCAACAGCTAAAGATTTGTTTGGATAGGTAAAATAGTTTCTGACTCATTTTCTTTGACTTCTACATATTGTTTGATACTGTTGAATTTTCAACTCTACGTTAAACTCTCTACTTTTTTAAATTCAGAGACATCCTACCTTCTTCTTGTACTCTAGCTAACTTTTCCTTTTCAGTCTTCCTTGCTATCTCCTCTTCTGAGTGCAACATAAATATTAGAGTTCTTGACTCTTTACCTGTCTTATCTAGATGCCCACCTGGGCTTACTCATCTATTCTCATGATGAGGCATACTCAACCCTAGCTCCAGCTCCAAGATGTCACTTAAGTTCCAGGTTTACATCTAGTTTCTATGGACTGAATTGGATCCTACCAAAATTTATATGATGAAGCTCTAACCCCCAAGGTGATTAGAATATGGAGATAGGGTTTGGGGAGCTAATTAAGATTAAATGAGGTCATAAAAGTTGGACCCCAATCTGATGGGGCTCTGTCCTTATAAGAAGAGCCGAGAGAGAGATCACTTGTTCTCACTCCACGACGTGAGGACAGAGACAAGGTGGCTATCTGCAAGCCAGGAGGAGAGCTCTCACCAGAACCTGGTCATGTTGGCACTCTAATCTTGGACTTCCAGCCCCCAGAACTGTGAGAAAATAAATTTCTGTTGCTTAAGCCACTCAATTAATAGTATTTTTTAAATGGCTATCTGAGCTAATACCCTAGATGACTACTAGTTGTCTCTACTGGGATATTCAACAGATAATTCAAGCCAAACATGACTAAAATAAAACTCATTACCTTCCCACTAAACCTGCCCCTTCTCTTACATTCTATATCTAATAGTAGAAGCCAGAAGATTGAGAACCTCCTTACCCTTACACTTTCTGAGTGCTAACCAGTCATCAAATACCATATATTGTCTTTTCAATATCATCATAACTTAATCTCTCTCCACTACTAGTGTGGTAGTATTAGATCTCATTCCCTACGTGGACTATTTCAGTAGATTTTTCACTTCAAGTAGCTTCCTCACTTCTAGTTTTACACTCAAACAATCCATCCTCTGTTGCAAAACAATTGACCGAAAATGCAAATCTACCAAGCCCCCATCCCACCTCAAAATTTTCAGTTTTATCCACTGCTTATATAATGGCAAACAAGTTTCTCTCTACCATGATCTGGGTCCTGCTTACCCTTCTAATTTATCTCTTGTTGCTTCATATGTACTCTCCTCTCCAGTCATTTATTCATGTCAAGACTCAGCTCAAGACCCAGTTTCCCCCTAAGAAGCATTTTGTTTTGTTTTGTTTTGTTTTTTGATTATTTGTTTTTAAGTAGGCTCTACACCCAGCATGTATCCCAACATGGGGCTTGAACTCACGACCCTGAGATCAAGACCTAGGCTGAGATCAAGAGCTGGAAGCTCAACTGACTGAGTCACCCAGGTGCCCCAAGAAGCATTTTCAACCCCCTTCCTCAAAGAAATGACTGACCTGATTGTGATGAACCTGTTGGTTTACAAATCTCTTTCACATTAAGGCTCCAATCTCCTCAAAGTAAGCAAATACCTCTATTGCATCAGCACAATCGCTACACAGGAGACACTTAATAAAGATTTGTTGAATGAAAGAAGGAATAAAAAGAATCAAAGCTCCAATAAGGCTACAATTAATATTGTGTAAGTTAAAAACAGAATGAGTATAAATAGAAAAATGGTTAAATGATGTTATAGTAAATAAAAAGCATCTCCAAAAATCATTTTGTTAAATAAAAATAGTAGAACATAAAACCGTAAAGATTGTTGATCATGGTTAAGTAAGAACGTGTGTGTGTGTGTGTGTGTGTGTGTGTGTGTGCACGCACATGCATGCTGGCATACACAGAGGACTACCAGAAAATATATCAAAACGTTAACAGAAGCTACTTCCAGATGGTGGGATTAGAGGTAAATTTTATTTTATTTTCGTTAAACGTGTGCATTTTTAAAATATGACAAACAAAATTATTATTCCTATAGAAAAACAATACGTTAAATGAAATTAAAATGTTTAAAAATCTAAACAATCCATTCGATTTCAAAGGATTAGAGTGGTAAAGCTTTGACTTAATTTATGTTTTAGTCAAGGTTCTTAGGGCGTAAAAATGAAGCAAAATAAATACAAAAAGCAATACAAGTGGACCTCAAGGAAGCCAAGAAAGAAGAGGGAGGTGTAATTATGATTCTGGGAACTAAAATTAGGGGGAAAAAATGGCTTTGACCTGGATCTCTATTTCCTGGAAGATACCTAATCTCTTGATCCTGCTCTTCATAGGTCTGTTTCCTACAATTGTCTTCTCTTCTCCTCCTCTCCCCTGTGGTTTGGCTTTCCCTGCTTTCTATACACATCGGCCAATGTGTAGAAAACCCTTTCATCCTGAGTTTGTATCATCTTAGTTTGAGTGACCACAGAGACAAATATGTATGAAACCCAATACAAACATCTGAGAGAATCTGATTGGCCTAGCTTGCATAAGGTGTGGCCAATCAGCTGTGTCCAGACTGCTGAGGAGGGTCTGACAGTATTACATTTTAGAACCGGATTCCTTCTCACATGGTTGTGAGTGACAATTTATAGGAGAGAATAAATCCCAAACAATAAATAACAATGTAATAACAGCAAAATAAGTAAAAATGTAAAATATTTTTTCATTCATATATTTACTAGGTTTACGAATTTATACCGAGAAGATACCATCTGATATTTCAAAAAGAACAATTCTTAGGTTGTTTTCACCCTTGAGTATCTAAATATTAAAATAGATAGGAACAACAGAATATTGCTAACAAAAATAATTATATGTCTGCATACATTGTTTGCTCTTCTGTTTGACCTCACAGGTATCTGAATCTCTAAAAATCATTCAAATTTCATTAAAACAAATTAGAGAGCTATATAGCAAAGGTCACCAGACATGACATCAGAGGACCTGAGTCTGATTCCAGCTTTTCCATTTAGTATATATATATACATATGATAATCTTAGATGACTTAATTTCTCTGATTATTAGTTTCCTCAAATCACTTAATTTCTCCGATTATCAGTTTCCTCAGTTGCAAATGGAGAGAATGAAATCTGACATGCTTACTTCCTTGTACTACTATGAAGATTAAAGTGGATTAAAAGTACACTAATAAAAAACAAACTTTTAGGGTCACAAAAGTCAGCAATATACAGTGACAAATGTCAACAAAGAACTTTACTTTCATGTGTACTAAAAATATAAATAAGAGTTTAAAGACAATAGTTATTATAACTAGAGTTCATTTCAGCACTTCGGAAGTTAGCTCTATAATGTAATGCCAAATATCCTCTATATCAAGAACCAAAATAAAGTCCAAAACGTACACATCAAGTTGTAGTGGCAAGATACAAGTAGAACACATTTCAAAAATAATAAAAATAGTTATTTAGAGAAGAAAAGTTAACTCTATATTTCAGAGAAGGGTTGAGGTTTTGCTCATGTTTGGCAGAGAAATCTGAATATTTTTGTCCATCAACTAAGCCAAATTTTTTTTGTGTGTTCAGGCAATAAAAAAACTGGACAATACGGACTTCCCAAATTACTTGGAAACTACGTAGATTTCTGAATGTTACTATATTAGAAATAACACCTTAGTAATTTATAAATAACATAACTTTAAATAAGGACTAAAGAAGTGTACCTGTTGAGTAATTTCCAAAGAAAGAGTTCTTTAGTTTATATTGTAATGACATAGCAATCATTTATTTAATAAGAAAATGGCTTTTGATAGTTTTTTAAAACTTAATGAATATAGTATAGCTCCAAAGCTAGTACTTCCATACGCTGCATTCCTACTCATATGGGTAAGTTAAAGTATATGTGGATATAATTTCACTTTATAGTTAATATACACTTAATATCAATTATTAATTTATAACTTTACTATTTTAAAGTATACTCACAAATTTCATATTTGTCAGAATAAGCAGAATCAATAATTTCCATTTTGTAGATGAAAAAAGAAGGTCCCTAGATTCCTATTGCACTGAGCTTCCTGGGGTACCATGCTACCTATGGATACACTGTTCCTTGTTCTGCCCAAGATCATGGGTTCCTCAATAACCTTTTAGTATCTCTATGACAATCCTGTTTGGAAGAATAGGCTCCTTTCTGCTCACATATATTATACCTTCTCCAAATGTCTGCTTGTACTTTCTTTCCTAGCCACACTCTCAGAAAATTCTTATTAATTTCATATCCTCTCTTCTTAAACTCCCACATCTTAAGAGAGAAAAACTTCCCCTTGACTAATACCACTTTCCTGTCAATAATGAGCACCTACATCACAACTTTTAGCATTCAAATGTTGACTGCTTACCATTTAAAAGTAAAAAGTGCTATTGTTATTCAGTTTTCTGGTTGTTTCATATAAACCATTCAAATTATCTGGCTGGCTTGATTTGTTGATTTAAGGGTCTGGCCCAAAGAAAATCTGCCCAATCTCTTTCAAGGAGGCTAATCATTGAAACTTAGGTTTCAAAAATTGAATGTGTAAAACTTGCCTCCATGCTTATAAATGACTGATCCAACACTCTAATCCTATGCTCAACAAACACACTGAACTTCCCTTTTTCACTTTGTCCCAACTTCCAATTCTGAAAAGGAAGATCAACCATCATACAAAATAGAGAGAGAGCCATCTAAAATCATTTAGAATGTATTAAACTAATTCATAGTTACAATATTAAGCATTCCCACCGCCCTTATCAATCAAGGGCACATGTTTCTAAAACGGTCCATGTCATTCGGTCAGGTGTTTGCCCAGAGTGGAACACATATAATTATGCATCATTAATATATATATTAAGCCAAAGAATAACCTAATTTGCTACCATCTGTGCTGGTAAACTGCCTAGAACAAGTAGATACTGATTAGTTTCATTTTGGCTGGCACCTCTGTGGCCACGGCACCTTAACTTTCAGATTTTCACATCAGCATTCAATTGCTTACAGGTAATTGTTTTTCATTATATAAAATGTTAGGGGACTACAAAGATTTAAAAATTTAAAGAAATAATATAGGCTTTCTTTTTCAGGCAGGAGAGTACAAAATCGACACTAACAGACTAAATACTGGAGGAAAAAACTGATTACAATTAGGAACATTCAAAATATCTGGAAATAAAATCCTCCCAGTAGATACTCTCTTTTGTTTTAATTTAAGCTTTTGTTCATTTCTTCCAAGCCTTACAGTGGCCAGTGTAAGAGCTGGCAGTGTAGTCAGTAATACATATTTTCAAGGATAAAAAAGGAATAATAGTTTTTAAAATCCAGAAAAATAGAAGCAAAGTTGCTCATGGCGAGCTGTGTTTTCTCCCAAAGAAATGCGGGGAAACCGCAAGAGAGATCTCTAAAGAAAAGAAGATGTGGTGATTCACTGGTCACAATGTACAAGACACCTCTTGTTGATATAAATGATATAGAATCCTACCAATTGATTGGAAACATCTACTTCAGCAAAAGGATTTTCTTTAAAATTCATCAATGAAGCCATGCCTTTGTCTTATCTAGTATCAGGAAGTAACTAATTTTATTTTATTTTTTCTCATATTCTCCACTTATGACTTAAAAATAAAACTGCTTAAATCTGCTAAACTAGATTTATTGTAGTGGTAAAAATTAATATTTTAAGTTACTGTAGCGAATATTAAAGAACTGAAGTACTTCAAACTCTGATTTTGGAAAAGCAGTAACTATCAGTTTCCTTTATTTCTTGTGCTGACATGTATAAGGCCTTGTTTCCTCAGTTAAATTGACATTTATCTATAAAGATTGGATACATATGTATCTGTAGATAGCACATGTTCTGTTTTGTTTTTATTTTCTACTTCATATATATGTCAATAAAAGGAAATTATATGTTTTTCTATTGGTATATTTAGAGTCAGATAGATATAGAAAACTGTCAGAAAGATAAAAAGTTGCAGTAAAAGTAACCAGAAGAAATCATTATAAGGTCAGACAGGAAAAGAATGTGGTATTATGTTCCAAGATAATGGATAACCCAAATGTTCTTAAAGGAAAGCTGAGTGATCTGATTTGATTCCCTGTCTCAAGAGAGAGATTTTGGATGACCCTACCAACTATAATGAGATTCTAGTAAAGTGTAATGAAGTAAGTTATAAACTGAGGTTGGTCATCCAGAGACCAAAATTTGAAGAACATGGGTGTAACTGGGAAGCACCAAGGAAGTAGTAGATACTAGGAAGGAGTGGGTACATGAGTACTCTATCTTTTCACTGAATATAGAAAGGATTCCCCACCAATACTAAGTTTAGATGAGGCTATAGTTGGTAATGGACTTCCTCAAGACTGTATACGGAAATAATTTTTGACTGTGGTGCATTGCATTATTAGGTCGAAGTTGATAACAGGGTGCAAGAGAGTAAAAAGTAAGCATTTCTTCCACAAAAAAATCAAAAGTATATAAGTGCATAAAGAAAATATTAAAATTCTCTTTCTCCCATCCACCATCTCCTAATCCTACTGTAGCTACTAAACATTAAATATTAAGAATCTGGTGAATATTCTTGCAGCACTTTTCCTAGTTATAGAAAATATTTTTCAATGAAACAAAACAAATCATACAGAGTAAATTCCAAAACACTTCAGAATATGATACTAACACAATTTGGGACTATAATGTTTAGAAATTAAAGAACTATTCAAGTTTCCTAATCAAAACCTTTCGTTAGTACTATTGAGGATTCTCAACATTTTCTGTGGTTCATAGCTTGGCTATGCCATCTGCTCAGGGTCTCATGAGGCTGAAATCAAGGTGTTGGCCAGGCCATGTTCCTTTCTGGAGTTTAGTAAGCTCCCATGATTGCTGGCAAACTTCAGTTCCCTGTAGTTATAGGAAGGAGGTCTCTGTAGCTGTCAGCCAGGGGCTACTCTCAACTTCTAGAGACTATAGCGCCCTCTCATACAATAGTTGCTTAATACTGCAAGGCCAGTAAGAAAATCCCTCTCATTAGAAAGAGCCCAGTCACTCTTTAAAGAAATTACCTAATTAGTCAGCTCACCTAGGATAACCTCCTTTGTGATTAACTCAAAATAATCTGCAAAATCCCTTCACCTTTTTCAT
This sequence comes from Ailuropoda melanoleuca, assembly GCF_002007445.2. Taxonomy (NCBI): domain Eukaryota; kingdom Metazoa; phylum Chordata; class Mammalia; order Carnivora; family Ursidae; genus Ailuropoda; species Ailuropoda melanoleuca. Next base: position 124,753,254 of record NC_048219.1, on the reverse strand, counting down.
AGAGTTGAATCTAATCACAGTATGATATCCTATCATATTCTGATGTCTTCCAACACTCAAAGGAAGGGTTGATACACAGATATGAGTGATTGAGGGCCATCTCAGAATTCTGCTGACCCCAGTATTGGGGCATCAGCTTAGAATTCTATCAGACCTCTATATCTAATGTGTAGCCCTTTAGTGCTATCAGATGAAAGCTTGGGTATGTATCACAGCTCCTCCTTGGTACACGCCATAACCCTAGAAAACTACCAGAAGCTCTGCTTGCCCTCTTAACCAGCAACTCTCACTTGCAAATTGGCAGTTACCAGAAAAATAAATCCGTGTTGAATATTGGGGTCCAATCTCTGCTCCCCTTCTTTCCAGGATACTTGACCCCTCATGTGCTCCCTACCTTGGTAACTATTTGACTTTCAAATACATGTTGTCTGTGGGGTATTTTAAATTTATTTTTATTTTATTTTAAAAAATAGCATCCAGGTTTTCTGGTTGTTCTTATTAGGAATGCTAACCCCAAATAAGCAGATCCACCATTATTGGAACCCAAAATTGAATCTCTGGTAGTTTATGAGATTTTATTCACAAACAAAATTTATAAAGATACAGCACAACAGTAAAAACCTAGGAACTAGTTTAGTCTGAAAGAAAGTTAACTTCATTTTTTAATCATTAAAATCTGTGAAGAATTAACTAGAAAATAAATTTTAAAAGTCAGCTTTTAATGTTAATCATGCTACTTAAATGTAATTTTTATTGACAATACTCTACACCACCAATGACTTTAAGCAAAAATTTTAGTATATGCATCAGAAATGATATTTTTGGAAAAGTCCTCTTTAAAATAATCTATAATTTGCATGTTATTATTTTTTTTAAATAAGTTATCATTAATGGAAGCAGCTTCCATTTTGAGGCTTAACTCTTTCAATGAAGTTTGGGAATTAAGAATCTCACAGAATTATTCTAACGTAAAAAATTTATAGAAAAAAATAGACGTTCAGCATAATTACCACCAAATTTGCACCCTTACACTCTGTTAATTAGTAACATTCAAACATGTGGAAATCTTTCATGTACTTAATTAATAAATGTCCTCATTCTCCTTAAAGTTTTAAACATTTGGCTAATATCTCTGGTTAACATTATCCACCTCAATGCTACTTATAATATGGTCCTCCTACAGGAAGCATTAGCAACACCTGAGAGCTTATCCAAAATGAAAATTCTAAAGCACCCTACTCCTAGACTTACTAAATCAGAATCTCGGGGTGATAGTCAGGAATGGGCCTTAATGTCTCTCCAGGTGATTCCTAATGCACACTCAAGTTTGACAAGAATTTATCTAGCTCATCTTGATAGCAATAGGAATTTTAACAACAAAATAAATAGATTAAAATACATATGTGAAATTTTGTTCCTTTATTTATACCCATCTTCGAATTAGTCGATAAACTATCCTATCAACAAGGAAAGGGACAATAAACCCACCCCATATTTGGACGGGCCTCCGGGACGAAGGGCAAAGGGCCAGAACCTGAATGTAGATTCGAATGTTATTTCTCATTTCCACATGATGGTTTGGGGCCATAAATTCCATCACAGCACAGACAACTGAACAATAAATCAAAGATACTAGCACTTCAGCCTTGAAGATTATGCAGTGAGGAATTTAAAAGGGGATTTTAAAAAATACAACAGTGGGCACAAGTTTTCAACATACTGAAAATCAATCAGAATAAAAGCATAACCCTGAAAATAAAATTTACAACCAATAAAAAACATGATACAAGTAATCAAACTTCCAAAACTATAATATTGGAGTATCTTGCTTACAATTCTTTTAAAAGGTAAGATAATTACTGCTTATATATTAATATCAATATGACTGAGCCATTTAACCAGCCAACAATTTTAAATTACTTTTAACAAAACCATGATATAAACTTAAAAGTTTAATTATTTAATAGGGGTGAAAGAGACAAAATTCAAAAATTTAGAGTATTCCCAGAAAAAACCTAAGGTCAAAAAGTGAAACATGAACAGAATGGGATCCACTTCCCTTGCATTGATGGAATTCTAAAGCAACATATTATGGAAATCCTGTATTAAAAATCACTAAATTTCCACTNCCATTTATTGAAGTGACTGTCTTTCCCACTGGATGTTTTTTCCTGCTTTATCAAAGATTAGTTGCCCAAAGAGCTGAGGGTCCATTTCTGGGTTCTCTATTCTTTTCCATTGGTCTATGTGTCTGTTTTTGTGAACTTGTGGGACTTCATCAAGATAAAAAGCTTCTGCACAGCCAAGGAAACAGTCAAAAAAACTAAGAGGAAGCCCATGGAATGGGAGAATATATTTGCAAATGATACTACAGATAAAAGACTGGTATACAAGAGCTACAAAGAACTTCTCAAACTCAATACACAAGAAACAAATAAACAAATCATAAAATGGGCAGAAGATATGAACAGACACTTTTCCAATGAAGACATACAAATGGCTAACAGACACATGAAAAAATGTTCAAAATCATTAGCCATCAGGGAAATTCAAATCAAAACCACACTGAGATACCACCTTACGCCAGTTAGAATGGCAAAGATAGACAAGGCAANAGGAAACAACAAATGTTGGAGAGGATGTGGAGAAAGGGGATCCCTCCTACATTGTTGGTGGGAATGCAAGTTGGTACAGCCACTCTGGAAAATAGTGTCANAGTTAGAATGGCAAAAATCGACAAGGCAGGAAACAACAAATGTTGGAAAGGATGTGGAGAAAGGGGATCCCTTCTACATTGCTGGTGGGAATGCAAGTTGGTACAGCCACTCTGGAAAATAGTGTCAAGGCCTCTTAAAAAGTTAAAAATTGAACTACCCTATGACCCAGCCATTGCACTACTGGGTGTTTACCCCAAAGATACAGACGTAGTAAAGAGAAGGGCCATATGCACCCCAATGTTCATAGCTGCATTGTCCACAATAGCCAAATCATGGAAGGAGCCGAGATGCCCTTCAACAGATGACTGGATTAAGAAGCTGTGGTCCATATATACAATGGAATATTACTCAGCTATCAGAAAGAACGA